>NC_056746.1:223453967-223616467 GCF_019279795.1 Protopterus annectens
AATTTTTTTTTTTAAACTACACATACACGGAAGCGCTTTTCGATGTTAAGCACTTTCGTACATGTGCGTTCGATTTTTTGAGATTCGAACATATGCTAGTCGAGCATGTGTTCTAGACCCATTCATATATATATATATATATATATATATATGTATATATATATATAGATATAGATATAGATATAGATATAGATATATGTGTGTGTGTGTGTGTGTATGTGTGTGGGTTACCTTCTGTTTATCGACAGTCCACTTCCCCGAAACCCAGTTTATCGACACGTCACATCACGGGCATTCTCAAATTCAATGTTTCCCGAATGGTAAGTAAACACTTGGCCATCCCGACAGAAGAACTACCCAAAGAAAAAAACCCACCGATACCCCCCTTACTAAATATGCCAACTCCGAGAATGCCCTACTGTTGGGGTAACGGGAAAAGTTCAAGTAGATGCCAAGTGTTCGCTAACCGAGTGGGTAACTACTTCGGGAATGTCGATAATTTGAAGTGTTGGATGAATGCGTGTCAGGGAAGTGGACTGTCGGTAAACTGAAGGTAACACACACACACATATATATATATGTATATATATATATATATATATATGTGTGTGTGTGTGTGTATACACACACAGACATTTTTATATATATATATATATATATATATATATATATATGTATGTATATGTAATATATAGATATATATACACATATATGTAAAATATAGATATGGGTCTACTTCTCTTGTTCGAAATTACACTTCATTGAACAAGAGAAACCCGAGACCTACTTTAGCAAAAGTGCACTTATACGAAAATCACTTTACCAGAGCACGGTACAGTGGTGCTAAGGAAATGTACCTTTTCCCCACTGTAGTGTGATCTTGGAGTTAGTATATATAAGTAGCCCGGGGGGGGGGGGGCTGCAAAAATGTGTTTCACTTTGCTGGACCAGACTGCCACTACTTACCTCCGAGATTGCACTATACTGGGGAAAAGGTATATTTCCTTATCCCTACTGTACCTTGCTTCGGTAAAGTGATTTTTGCAAAAGTGCACTTTCGGTTAAGTGCACTTTCGCTAAAGTGGGTCTCTGGTTTCTCTTTTTCAAAGAAGTGTGATTTCTAACAAGAGAAGTAGACCCATAGATATATAGAGAGATATAGATATTTTAATGTATGCTTGCCTGTGTCTATGTTTTTAACACCTTTATTAAATTATCAATTTTACACTTAAATCCGTTATAAAATGCATGAATTTATAGCACTTTCTATGTAATTGTGTAACATTTGAAATAGTCATTTCCAGTATGGTTATAGTCTCTTTAAGTATTCCTGGTCTCTGTTTAGAAAACTATTTTTGCAATTTTATAATGTTTTATCTGACATTTTTGGGAGAGATTTTTATTAGCTATGCCCTTCTAAGGTATACTTTCCAAGAACAGGACACTGTTGCAATGCAAGTTTTTTGTGTTATTTTCTATACTTACTTGAGTTCTTGCTAGAGAAAATTCAGTGTTCACAATCTCAGTCTTATCACCTGTGTAGTATTGCATTTGATTGTGCATGAGCTATATAGTATGTTCGTTTTGTGAACTAAAATTTTATTTAAAAACAAGTTGAAGATGCCTTGTAGTTTTTTCATTTAATTAGCAGGTATGTGAACTGGACAACTAGTGCCTCTTTTCAGTTATTACATTGTTGCTACTCCTTAGTCTTTTAGTCACGTCTATAAATTGGTATGACATCAAAAGATTTCATCATACCAGGCTTGTCTGTCAGCAGCTGCTGCTTTAAGTTTGTGCAGATTTATATTCCTTTCTTCAGTAATGCTTTTCATCCATCACTGTTATCCCCTTCTTTTTTTTCCTTTGATCTTTCTAGCATCATTGTCTTCGCCTTTGTGTAGTCAAGTATTTTGTTTTTCCTTTTCCAAACATCATTATTACATTTTCACGTATGACAAATGCAATCTTACATTTATATAAGTGAAGAACATACAAAATTATACCACTTTAGTTGCGAACAGTTTACATCACAGACACAATGGAAACAACTGTAGTTGCAAAGATTGTACATCACTTATAAACCATCCAGTCATTGTCAGTTAAGCATTATATGACTCTTTCAAATCCTGGCTCTTAAACCTCGTTCCTGCTCTGCATATATTGTTCCCACAATTCCCATTTTTTTCCTATGTAGTTTGTTCCTTCCCTTTTCCTAAAGATCCCAGTTCCAGTTGTTTTATCTCTGTTACTGTATTCACTAATTCTAGTAAAGTTGTTCTAGATTTTGATTTCCATTTTCTAGTAATTGCTTTTTCGTCAGCCACCATAATTAGACTTGGCAATATAGCTCTCAACTGTCCAAATTGTCACAGAATGTCCAGATTTTTGACTCCTATTTTTGGTATGTTTTCATAAAATTGTCGTTTTTCTGGCAAATCACTGAGGACTGGCAGACATTTGATTTTCATAAGTTCATTAGTTGGTATTAAGCTATCTGCCCTAGGGCCTGTACAACTCTTGCCATAACAATTTGCTGGCTATTTCTTCCTACAATATTTACTTCCCTCGACCCTTATCTAGCAGGGTGACTGATGTGATCCCTGGGGTAAATTTCCTATCTCCCATCCAGTCGTCAAGGTTCCTTTTAAAGAGGGCCAAGGAGGCGCTCTGCTTGACATGTATGGCCAGTCTATTCCAGAGTATGGGGAGTCTCTGGGTCAGGAACCTATCTCTCCAGCATGTTTTGTTCATTGTGATGACAAGGTGTAGGTACCTGGAGCGTGTGGCTTTGATGGATTGGGATTTCTTTAAGTGTAGCATGTCCAACAGCTCTGGGTTTGACATGGCCTTGTATGTTTAGCAGAGATTGCCTCTGAGTAGACGATATGTGACAGAGTGTAGCTGGAGTTTTTTTATTCGGTCAGCATAGGGCATCTGCTTTAGGCCTGTGATTCTTTTAGTGAGGTGTTTCTGCAGCCTTTCTAGTTGTTGCAAATGTCTTGTGAGGGTACATACCAAGTGGGGCATTGTACTTTATGATGGATCTAATGAGGTATGAGTACAGTGGGACAGTGGCCTCCTTTTTTTCTGGATGCAAAACCCTTAGTGATGAGGTGTGCCACATAGAAGGATTTCCTGACTGTTTTGGTGTGATGTGTTTATCGAAGGTGAGACCACTGTCCACCTGTGTTCCTAAGTTTCTTATCACACTTTTGGTGTTTAGTGTACTGCCACCTCTGTGGTAATTCATGGGTACATGTTTTTTAACTATACACTTCTTGGCATTGAACATGAACCTATGGCTCTGGCACCAACCATCTGTTTCTGGAAGGCCCTTTTGTAGAATATCCACATAATTTGGGGATTCAGTAATGATTCCCAGTTTGCAGTCATCTGTGAACTTTGTTAACCAGAGTCCCTCAGTGCTGGCCTGTACTTCAGAGAAGTAGATGCCAAACAAGAGCGGTCCCAGGACTGAACCCTGAGGTACTCCACTTGTCTGTAGCTGGATTTGGAGTTGGCTACTTTTACAATGTGGGTTCTGTCATTAAGCCAGTTGGCAACCCATCGAGTGACGTATGGATTTCTGCCCAGCTTTGTAAGTTTATCTATGATTTTAGAGTGGGGGTGGTGTCGAAGGCCTTGGCAAGGTCCAGATAGGCTGTGTGGACTGCGTTATCGTCATCCATGGCTCTGGAGACTGATTCGAAGAAGTCAGTCAGGTTCAGGAGACACAATTTTCAGACTTAATATCCTTCAAAAAATTCATGCTTATGCAAAACCTGTTGTTCTATCAACTTTCTAAGTTTGTAAGAGCAGTATTTAAAAAGTGTCCCTATTTTTGGGCCTTTGTCCCCCCATTATTTGTAAAATTTTTTGCTCTAAGAGGTTGAGAGGTATGCTCAGCCAGGCTTTACTCTGTCTAGTCAATTCTGATTCTATAGCATAAACTCAAAAAAATCATCTCCCCAGTAAGTCCAATCTGCTCACCCAGCATCTCTGACAAAGCAGTCTGCAGGGAATCCCAAATGTCCGCCAGCTCATTACACTCACTCCCAAAAAACATCTTCCCAGCTACCTTTTTCTTGCCCGTCTCACCTCCAACATTTTCTAGCCACCTGTGGAAAAATTGTTTGGAGTCTACTTGGGGTATAAAATTACCTGTATAAACACTTTCAGGCAAAGATCCTAAATCTTCTAGAATGTGTTGCATATTTCGGAGATATACACATATCCCCCCATTGTCTCTTTGTGAAGTGCTTGTCCAGTCTCTCTTCCCAATCCTTTCTAAGCTCCTCGGATTGATTCTTGTAATTATCATGCAATATTTTATATGCTTTACTAATTTATTTAACAGCAGCTTCTGTTCTAGATTCTGTTAAAAACTCTATCAGACTAGGCTTTTATTTAGGAGTCCCCTGTTTCTTTTTCTTTGCCTATAGTCTGATATCAATCCTTGATTGGGAAGGTAATGTCTAAGCTGCAGTCCAAATACATTTTTGACCTCTTCCCATTCTGTTTCCTTTCCCTTTCTAGTTATTTACTCCCCATACCTGGGATCCTTTTGCCAATAAATTCCAGCCCCCTCTTACCTTATTATTTGTATCCCTGACCACAGTCATCCCTCGGCAAAATCTCTTTTCTCCATTCTTGTGCTGATTTGGTTCTTAAAATATGATTTTGGTTGTTCTCCTTTAAGAGTCTGCATCCAAAATCCCAATCTTTCCTTATTTGATGAGCTTCCTCCCTATATCAGCATCATTCCTTTCCACTTTGAAGTATAGTTTTCTGCTTGTACTGTAAAATACCCCCTCAGATTTAGGTAATCCTAATCTGCCTTGTTCTGTTGGTAGAATCAGTTTATCCCACTTGACCCTTGCAGTCTTCCCTTCACAGATAAAATCTTTCAACTCTTTTTAAATTGCTGTCCACAACTTCTCCGGTTGATAAATGTATGCCTGACCTGTGTATAAGACGAAAGGGACTAAAAAGATTTTAATGGCTTGTATCTTAGTATCCATATAACAAAGCTTCCAGTTTCACAATTTTTGTATTATCTTCTGTTTAGTCTGTTTCCACATAACCTTAGCTGCTACCACAGTGTCATTTCTAATCCATTCTCCTAAGTACTTCATTTTATCATGTCCCAATAAATATGGATATTGTTGGACCAATTTGTGTGTGGTTACATAATTTACCACTATTGCCTTTGTTTTAGCTTCATTAATTTTACATCCTGAGAAGATTTGAAACTGTCTTAAAATGTTCCACAACACTGTAATGGCCCATTCTGGTTTTGTCATGTATAAAATATCATCATCTGCAAATAGTCAGCTTTCCTGACTTCCATACCAGTTATACCCTTAAATTTCTGAGTCCCTTATTTTCTTTCCCAGTGATTCTAAATATAATGCAAACAACAAAGGTGAAGCGGACTACCCTGCCTGGTTCCTCTACTCAAGCAGAAATTATCAAAGAGGTCAAGTGTTCGAGTTTTGTTGCACTTTTAGATCTCTGAGTGAACAGTTTAAGGCTATTTCCTTAAGTATTGAGTGATTTGATCTTCTTGCATTTGATAAATAAAATATTGGTCTCCTGGGCCACAGACTTATAGTCCAAGTCTCATAGCCACATGTTATTATTAGGAAAACTATAGCTTTGACTGTTATGGATCTTTTTTGACAATCTGTTGTTTCTACTGTTTGAATCGTCATCCATATTTCCATAGCTTTCCTTCTAAGAACCAGACCACTTTAATGTTATGGCTGCAGTCACCATCTGCAGAGATCTTTGATTCCAGTAAAGTAGTGTGTCACTGTTTCCACTTTTTCCCCATGTATATAAAAAGAAGTGATAAAGTTAGGTGACAACATTTTTATTTATTTATTTAAGGTTGAGCAGCAAGCCAGCTTTTGCGTTTTCTACTTTTAACTTTCATCAGCAGCCTCTTCAGTTCTTCCTTACTTTCAGCCATTAGAATGGTATCATCTACTTATTTTGAGTTTAATATCATTTCTCTTGGCAATTTTGATTCCAGAATCTGATTCATCTAACCCAGCATTTCACTTGATGTACTCAGTGAGTAAGTTAAGAATGGTGCCAATACACTTTCTGTTGCAATGTTCACCACTCTTGAATTAGCCACTTACTGACTACTCCATAGTAGATTCTAAGTTGCTTTTTGTTTTTTATATGGCTTCCTCATGAGGCAAGTAATGGGACCTGGTATCCCCATTTCTTTAAGAGCTTGCCACATTTTTTATTGTCCACACAGAAACTTTAGCATCACCACTAAAGCAAAAGTAAATATTTGTCTCATATCCCTTCCTTTTTGTATTATCTAGCAGATGTTGGCAGCTTGATCTCTTGTGCCTGTGCGCTGTGTAAAACCAGGTTGTACATCTGTTTCATGTCCTAATTACACAAATGAAAACTAGACATCATGTAATACAATAAATGCTGAGCAATGCTACAAATAAGTTCACTTATCAATGGGCACTTGAACAACATACAGCTAAGGTTCAAATTAGCAGTACAAGGCAGAAACTTGAAAACTTATTACATAAGTTAGTATTGCTCTTTGCAGGCATGTTCCATGTAATGCAGTTCTGGTGGGGTTACATCACAAAAAAAAGGAGGGAATGAGTTCAGAGTAAGAAATTCAGGTAGAAAATGTGGGTAGATGTTGAAGGTATAATTTGAGCTCCTTAGATAATTTAGTATGTGAAGAGAGTAGTGAGTAGTAAGATGTATGAAAGAGAATTGTATGTGGACTGGCCAAGATAGGAGAAAGTAGTTTCAGCAGAGACAAGGTAGATGAGTAGATTGATGGACTAATAGCAGAAAAGTCAGGGGGATCTAAGAGAACTGGAAGGTTTTTAAATAGTGACTAGGTGATGTGAGGCCTTGCACTAACCCAAGAAAAAGACATTGTAAATAACCAAACTGATAACTAAGAGTAGTTCTTTGGTGTGTAGGTGGTTCATTTTTAAATGCAAGTTTCCAGTGATTCAGCGCAAAGGCTAGTTTTGGTACATACTTTTCAATTTTATTTATAACCCAGGGGAAGGAAGGGTACCAGGAGTGAGTACTTTGCGAAATGCCAGTGCAGCAGTCTGAATTAGTTGGACTGGCCAAATTATAGGCTGTCTGGTTTTGAATCCATACCCTGCAAATGCTCATACTCTTTAGTGGAGTATTTTTATTACCATCTCAGTGTTGACTCTGATGGCTTCCTTTCTATTATAGAAGCTCCAGCTTCCTCTGTCTTGCTGCTCTTAGATCTCATTTATTGAAGCAGCTCATCATGATGTACAGGTGAGACAGGGTCTTCTACTTACTGTGTGTATGTATTGGGGATCAGGACACCATATATACCGTACTGAGCCAGTGCATTTTTTCTCAGATTTTGCTTAACATTCATGGGTATTGATCATCCTTCCACCTGATGGTACCTTCAAATGGCTTCTGCTTAACTGTGACTGTATGTAATGCTCTCACATATTTAATTTAGCAAGGGGGTACAAAACAGTAACACACAAAATATGCTAGGAATAGTGAAATAGATACATCTTGGGCAGAATAGCGAGACTGATTAAGTAGAGTTAGCATCCTGTTGTCTGCAAGGAAGGTTTTCGATTCTAAAATGTTTTTTTATTGTGTGTATCTGTAAAGGCCTTTGGTCTTGACAGTATTTCACCATTACTGAGCACCTGATGCTGTTGAGATTACTTTATTCCACAGCAGTTTATCTTGTGCATGCTGACCCCAGCAACGTGTCACATGTTTGGAATGCAAGGGATGATGGCATATTTGCTGGTAGTTGAAAGAAATCAGTTCACTCACATCTCTTTGGCTCCTTCTTTCCACCTTTCATGGGTACTGATCCGTCATGCCATCATTACTGTCAGGGCTGAGAGCAGTATCTAACAATGATGGCACTCAAGTAGTACAGCTGTTTTCTGCATCTGTCTAAAGCCACAAACAGTACTCTGATAGTATACTTATATATGTATTCGGATAGACACATTTTTGTAGTATTCCCTAAAATTCTATAAGTTGAGATGAGAACTACATTTAACTGGTATTGTATGAAAAATTTGCATTCAAGTATATTTGTATCATATCTCAGCATTTACTTTTTGTGGCTCTTTTAATTGTATTTATTGCACATGCAAGGTATGTTAAATGAGGCCATTGTAAGTGTTTGGTAAGGGAAGCAGGAGAGAGCTGTAAGAAAGTACAAAGGAGAAATGCCCTGACAGTTTTATTTTTTTTATTTTTTATTAAACATTTGTTGACCGGGAAAGTCTAACTGGGTTCCACAGAGCCTGTTTTCAGTGGAGGCCCGGGGAGAAATGCTCCAGGTGATCATATATATATATATATATGTATATATATATAATTTTATGGGTCAGGCTTTATCTCGTTGCTGTTTGCATGCAGGTTAGCCTTGCATTCTCCAACCATTTCTGTGTTATTGTTTCAGGCTGCTGATCTGGATGGAGAGATTGATTTGTCAGCATGCAATGATGTTACTGAATGTCCAGTCCAAAGGAATTATGGATTTCAGATATGTGTAAGTATAAACCTAGGGAGATGTGCAGACACACTGATGATCTATGACTACAATTTAAACTGATTTTAATGTTTCACTGTAAATATCTTCATAATAAAATGTTGAACCTGTTTAGTCATTGGTGAGCCTTTGCATTTCTTTTGTCACCTATTTATAGCATGCCAGCTATGTTTCACCTTTCCAAGGTGGTAATAGAGATATATTTATAGAGTACATTATTAATTGTTTAACTGTCCTAACTCTTGAAATTTGATAGCATTCTGTTTCATTGTAGCACATGATCTTGGAGGTTATGATTGGGCTCTTCTGAGGATTTTCAGGTGGTAGTGTCCTCTATCACTGGGACACCAGTCATATTTTTGGGGTGGGCCTGTGTTGCCTGACATGTGAGGCTGTATTACGCTCTTCACAGGTCGACCGATTCTGCCTGTTGAAATAGTAGTGTGTCCATCACTAGACAATAATGGTGGTATCTCTCATTATGTTACTGATGGTATAGAAAATGTTGCCAGTGTTGCTGGTTCTTCAAATGGCACCCCTGCCAAACTGGACCACCCGTGCTTCTGCAACAGCAGTATAATCTTCAGTGATTGCTGACATTGTGAGGTGGTGGCATTCCTTCAGTGGGCCACTTGTGATGTTGAGATCCAGTTTACTTATGTATTGCTTGGCATTAATGCCGTTCAGATTGCTGTGCCTAATTTGTAACTGTTGAAACACATACATCCTGACCACAGCAGTATATTACATGTTTCGGATACAAGGGGTGATTGCATGAACATTGTGTCTTTTATATTACTTTATATTAATATACTTAATTTTCAGATAGTTGTAAAACCTCTCCTGATGCTTGTGTGGTCTGTGAATCACGAAATTAAGTTGGTTTGTAGCAGAGTCCAGATCACCTAGAATTCCAAAGTATGTGTGACATGATTTGGAAGTACGTCTTAAAAAATTTGAGAACTGCAAGCTGCTTCATTGAAATCATGATGCATTGGTCTGGAAATATAATCTTCATTCACTCAACTTCATTCAGATGCTTAAACATAAGCACTTTACAAAACTAATTGACAAATGACGAAGATAGTAACTAGAGTGAATAATAAAAACTACTTTTATATACAGTAAGCATTGACAGATTAACACTAAGTATCACTAGATAACATCACATAGCATCATAGTGGACAATACTGTTGCAGAATGAATAAATTAACAATCCCATGTCAATTTTCATTCTGTCCTCAACTAATGGGTTCGGATCTGATCCAGCTCGGCCATTGCAAAAGCTTGTGGCAACCAGAAAACTCTCGAGCTACTCTCATACCCACAGTGCACCAAGCCCAAGTACCTCAGATCTCGTTTGCCACTTCCAGTGAAAGATGTGAAGTTATTGCATTGTCGAGTGCCTCTTCAGGTAAGTTAAATTTTTTTTTTCTTCTTAAAGCTTTTTTCTCATTCTGATTACCCTTTACTTCCTTTCCAACCTTGCACTTTATTGTATAGCTTGATCTGTTTTCCCCTTTTGTACTCGCATGTTTCTTGAGTACTGTAGTTAGTACCCCCCTTTTTTCATTACACTCTAGGATGTAATTTCTATTTTAAAACCATTGTTAGTAAGTTTCCTTTTCCATTCCCTTCATTATGAAAAAAAAAGCTTCTGTTACAATTCCCTTCTTTTTGACTTGCAGGCTTAATTGTTAAACTTGTGTTAACATGGCTGACAAAGACAAAGTCCCGGCTGGATTTAAAAAATGCACCAAGTGCGGTCACAAGATTACATTCTCTGATACAAGTGTCTTATGTGTAGGACCACACCACCTCCAGGAGGACTGCTCCATTTGTCACTCCTTCAATCCAAGAACTGTGGTGGAGTGAAAGAACAAGCTTATTCTAAAATGGTTACTTCCTTCCTCTTTTTCTGAGGTGTAATCTGAAGCTTCTTCTGAAAAATCAAAAGAAAGACTGTAGCTCCTTTTCCAAGTACTATTTCAGCCTCAACGAAAACTTCAGAGAAGGCTAAGAAATGCCCTCTTTTGGATCCAACTGAGTCCTCTGATCCTAAATAGAAAATTTCTAAATTGTCAGATCTAACTTCTTACTCTGATCCAAAGCAAAAGAAGATGGGACTTTCGGATCCGATCTCACCTTTGGATACAAAGTTGAGAGACCTAAGGACCTGTCAGATCAGGCTTCTTTGTATCCAGCACAAAAACCATTGGATTTAACTTTTGAGTTTAAGCCCCTTCTGAGGACTAGATGCTCTCCCTCACTGGACCCTGTTCCTTCCATGGTCCCATCTCCTTTTTCTCGAGAGGCCTAGGTTTCCTTCCATAGTGTTCACTCACTTTTTCAGGAGCTTTATGGGAGAAGATATGGATAGGTTAGTGAGAGAGATTCTTTCAGTGCAGAGCATGTCAAGTGTCCTGTCATCTCTTACCTCTCTGGGTCAGAAGATCTAACCTTCCACTACACCCCCTTTGCAAGGTCCTCCTCCGACTCCCTACTTGGTTTTGGAGTCTTCGGATCTGAGTCATCCGGATCCATCTGCATCAGATCCAAGAATTTTTTTATCCTTAGATCTGAAGCTTGCTCTGAGAACTTTGGTTCCATCTGATCCTGAGAGCTGTTGGAACTGGGGCTACCCTGTTGGGTCTGGGGTGTTACAGTCTACTCTGAAGTTATCGGAGCCATCTCTACACCTCAGGACCTCGGCACTGGTTAGTTCAGCTCCAACTTTGGCCTTGGAGGATTTCTCCTTGGAGCAGGGAGGGACTACACTCCAAAGGCTTGCCCTTTTGGATCCAGAGTCCTATTCCTGTCTTTGGGGGGGGGGGGGGGGAGCTCTGCCCATGAGGTCATGAAGCGAGCTTTGTCTGCTTCCATGACAAACATGGTTCCATTACCATTGGATCCTCAGTCTGCAGGCTTGTCATCTCTTTGCTTGGAGTCTCATCTGTCCTCTCCACAGGGACAGCTGGTACTGAAACCTCAGGCTTCCCAGCAGGGTGTTCTAATCTCTTCTGGTACCTCTCCGGAGCAGCTCACTGAGGAGGTCCCTAAGAAGAGAACATGCAAGAAGAAGCCACTTAGACTTCCCAGAGGAGTCCATCACAGAATATACAGACTTTGATGACGGTTAAGGGTCCCCACAGTCACCTCCTGAAGATGTTCAGTTTGGGAGACATCCTTGAAATTGTGAAACAGAGAGGTGGCTGGAAGTCTGGCAACCCTTCGTCCAAGGAGTCTGTATTCTTGGAGGTGTTCTGTACTGACCCATCTTACCTCATGGGTGACTTCGCCCGCTGATGAGCTGATAGAGTTAATCTCTTGGTTGCATAGAAGACCCCATACACCACTGAACCAATCCCCAGGAGATTGTATAAAATTACGACAGCATCGGAAGGCAAACAGTTCTGGGCAAAAGGGGTGCCTGTTGATGCCATGGTCATGGTGGAGGCCACTAAAAAGGAACTTGAAGAGACGTCCACTGTCCATCCACCAAACAAGGAGTCATGGGCGATGGACAGGTTTGGAAAGCGTGTCTATGCTTCAGTGATCTTCGCTTTAAGGTCTCTGAACTATTTGACACATTTCACCAGGTTACAGAGAGACCTGTTTAAGAAACTCTTTGACACCCTTTCAGGATCTGTTTCTGATGAGGTACAAGCGTCTGTGACTTCTCAGCTGTCTGTCCTGCAATCAGTTTCCAGTTGTTCCATGAGGCTAATTTTGCACATGGCCGAAGGAACCTCAAGAGCAGCAGGTTTGAGTGTTTCCATAAGGAAGCACGCCTGGATGTGCTTATGTGATTTTGCAAACCCCTTCAAATCTTCGTTCATCAATGCTCCCTTTGGTGGTACATCTTTGTTTTAGCCGCAAAGTTTAAAATAAGTTATCCAGGTGTGAAAAAGACAGAAAGATCCTCTCTGCCATGGGTATACATTTTCCATGTCTCAAAGATCTGTTTCCAGGAGTCAACGAGGTACTGGGAAAATGTGGTTTAAGCATTCCCAGGGCCCTTTCCAGGACACAGTTGGAGGAGGTTTCCTCAGGGGTAGAGGGAGGAGCTTCAGTGGTCAGTGCCACCCTCGTAGCAGAGGTGGCCTGCAAAACCAAGGGTCCAGAGATTTGATAGACCCTTCCAGTGCTCCTGAAAGGAGGCCTGATTGTCCCCTCTGGAGGCAAACTGGGGTTGTTTATCCCTGCACCAGAGAGCCTGGCTAGAGATAACAGATACTTGGGTGCAGAAGATCATTTCCAGAAGTTATATAGTACAGTTTTCCCTTTCACCTCCAACCTCAAAAAATCCCCGATGTTGCACCCATTCAGAAGGAACAAGCAACACTTTAAATTCAAAGGCTGCTAGAAAAAAAAGTCATCCAAGAGGTCCCGCCAGACCAGATAGAATTCAGAGCATACTCAAGATTCTCTTTAGTGCCAAAGAAAACATGGGACTGGATGGTTACCATTCAGTGCATTTTCCCATTTCTGGGAAAGGTTGATTGGATGTGCTCATTAGACCTTCTGGATGCATGCTATCACATAAAGATGAACAGGTGATCCAGAAGGTACTTGTGCTTCCGACTGAAAGCCAGTCATTACCGATTTAGAGTTCTGCCCTTTGGTTTCACCACAGTGCCCAGGGTGTTCACCAGATGTATGGCAGTAGTGGCAGCTCACTTGAGACTGCAAGGATTTCAGGTGTTTCCATATTTAGATGACTGGCTCATTACCACACTGTAGCAGGCCTTTCAAGAAGCTCTCCCCACAGGGATGATTGCAGTTCAGACAGACAACATGTCAGTAGTTTGGTACATCAACAAACAAGGAGGGATCAGATCTTACCCCTTGTGTCGAGAAGCACTCAGAGTGGGGCAGTTTGTGATCTCATCCAACCTCTTTCTCATCGCCGTGTACATTCCATGAAAATCCAGTATGATAGCAGACAAGCTGAGCAGGTGTATTCTTCTACCTCATGAATGGTGTCTCAACAAGAATGTGATGGATATGATTTTTCATCACTGGGGCCAGTCTTAATGCGACCTTTTTGCTTCCCCTCTAAACAAATGTAGCAGCTACTTTTCCCTGATTCCCCCCCACAGGGGAATCACTGAGGGATGCTGTACTTAATGATTGGCTTCCGTACTGCTTTATGCATATCCACCAATCCCACTGATTTCCAAATTCCTGCAGAAAGCTGCCATGTTTTGGCCTCTACAGATTTGGTTCCCATTCCTTTGGCCTCACTTACTCCACCAATCGTGGATTCTGGATCTGTCTCTCGGTCTCCTGTCTCATCCGACAGGCATCATGATCAGTCCAGGCATACCGAACCTTAGGCTTACTGCCTGGCTTCTCCAATTCCATTAATGGCCAGACAACCTATGCTTTCTTCCCCAGTCTGTCAGATACTTTTATCTTCCCATAAACCATCTATTCATAAACTCTACTCCAGTAAATGGAAAATATTTGCTTACTGGGCCCATCAAAATTGATCCCTTTTCAGCTCCTTTGCATATTATCCTTGAATGTTTAGCCTTACTTTTTAATGAAGGAGCTAGCTACTCCATAGTTAAAGTCCAATAGGCAGTGATATCAAATTTTCACATGGAATTCGAAGGTCCGTAGGTTCATAGGTTGGTACTAGGCATTCGGCCCTAGGACCTATACAAGCCTAGCCATAACAATTCCCTGGTTATTTCTTCCCGCACTATTTACTTTCCTGGACCCCTGTCTAGTAGGGCGACTGACATGATCCCCGGGTTGAATTTCCTTTCTCCCATCCAATCATCAAAGTTCATTTTGAAGAGGGCCAAAGAGGCGATCTGCTTGACATGTATGGGCAGTCTATTCCAAAGTCTGGGGAGTCTCTGGGTCAGGAACCTATCCCTCCATCATGTTTTTTTCTATTGTGATGACAAGGTTTAGATCCCTGGAGTGTGTGGCTCTGAGAGATTGGGATTTCTTTAAGTGTAGCATGTCCAACAGCTCTGGGTTTGACATGGCCTTGTATGTTAAGTAGAGACCACCTCGGAGTAGACAATATGCGACAAGAGTATAGCTGGAGTATTTTGGTGCATCTGTTGCCTTCCATAGACTCTGCAAAACCTTTTTGCGAGGCACTCCTCTTCTTCTGAGCCCTCCTTTTAGAATAGCTACTTCCCCATGGGATCTCACTGTGGTACTGCAGCAACTTACTCAGCCTCCCTTTAAACCTGCAACCAAATGTCACCTTAAGTATCTTTCTTGGAAAACAATTTTTTTGTAGTAGCCATTACTTCTGCCAGTATAATTCCAGAGATTCAGACCTTGCCTTCAAAACTACCTTACTTGGTCTTTCACAAAGACAGGGTCACCTTACGAACTTACGCTTCCTTTCTCCCTAAAGTCGTTTCAGAGGCTAATATTAATCGGTCTACTAATTTGCTAGTATTTCTCTCCAGAAGTGCTAACAAAGTGAATACAATTTGCATTTATTGGATATCCACAGACATTTACATTTTTACCTGCACAGAATGGAAAATATCAGGAAGACTGAACAATTATTTGTTTCTTTTTCTGGCGTAAAACTAGGAAAACCTGTTACCAAAATATCTCTGGCCAAATGGCTGGCTGGCTGTATTCCTTGTATATATAACTAACTGGGCATTACCTTATCAAAACCATTATGGGCTCATTCAACTAGAACCATGGCTACTTCATCAGTCTTCCAGTCTAAAGCTTACACAAATGACATTTGTGTAGCAGCAACTTGGGCTACTACCCATACCTTTATTACTCACTACAGATTGGATGTTGTCTCCAGAGGTAGGGCATCTTTTGGTTCAATATCCTTCCCTGGGGACTCTGTCCCATAAGTTGAGGACAGAATGAAAATGGACATCATCAGATAAAGAGGTTATGTACTCACCATAACATTCCATCTGTATTGTCCATTTCCATTCTTCCTTAACTCACCTCCTACCAACTCCCTGCCCTAAAACCTCTGGAAGAGCAAGTGTTATAAGTATGCCACTTCCTTGGTACATAGACCCAGATACAGTCTCCTCTGTGTGTAACTGCAATATTTCTTTGCTGTTATTAGCAAACATGATCTGAGGTACTTTGAGGTTAGTGCATTATTTGTAAGGGAGTATCTCAATTGTTTTCTGGTTGCCACAAGCTTTTGCAGTTGCTGAGTCTGATCAGAGACCATATGTTGAAGAAGAATGAAAATGGACAACACAGATGGAATGTTATGGTGAGTGCATGACTTCTTTTTCAGTACTTACAGCTAAACTGTATATGTTGGCACGTAAAAATCAACCAGAGCTAAAAGCATTCAACATCAATGAAACCACCTGGATCCATCTGTTGTGTATCCTGTAGCAGTGAAAACTTTCATAGTCCATTCCTTCAACAAATACAGCTCCAATAGCCAGAGTAATACTTGCAGGATTTGTTCCCATTCAGTACTGTCAGGAAGAGAGGTGGGTAGAAAGACAAAGCCTGCTACTGTAAAATAATGTTAATGCACATATGACTGTACATGAAATCCCAAGCATTACATTGACATTTTGTATCTTGAAGAAGACTTTTCCAACCTTCAATGTACCTGGTAGCCACAGATAATGCTAAAGAAGTAAGTTGACTATGAAAACAAGGCCAGTCTTGAAGGCACACAGCTGAAAGGTGTGATGATCAAAACTAATTTACCTAAGACATTGTCACATTGCATTGCTGTGATACAGGTTAAAATGCCAGGACAGAATCTTTGTGAGATGTAGTGGTGGAAACAATAAAACCAGTAGGCCAGCTTAGTAGTTAAATTAAATTGTCATAACAACTCTGAGTTGATAAAGCAGATATTGCATAGTGACGTTAAGTTTATCCATTGTCAGTCTCCTACCATCATTTTTGACTCATCTTCATGAGAGAGAGAAAACATTCTCATTCTCTGCAGGGACTTGAGCAAGCAAACATGAATCGTAGATGTTTTGATAGAAAGGTGTTGAACCTAGAACATAGCTCAGTCCCTGTACATTGTCTGAGTTAAAGTAGTCTGGTCATTTCTGCCTTTTCTTTGTTTTGTTTTCCCTTGCTTTGACTACCTGCTTACCATTAGGCAGTTTCTTCAACACTGTCCATTTTTTCTCAAAACGGTGAAGGCTGATTGTGGTGAGGCCATCATCCAGAGGATTTTTTTGTTGTGTGCGTAATCATATCTCCTTGTGTCATGTAAGTACTTCAGAGGTGGCTATGCAAAGGTGTGATCTGGGACTGCCACTCTCAGAGCTATTTCAGCAGTTCCCCACCCCACTAATGAGCATGCAGTTTTGGCTGGGTCCCTGAGCTCCACCTAGGGTGTATGTGACACATTTAACTCATCATTCTACCTATTCGAGGCATCATGCATCACATCTTCATTCCTTTCTCTTACCGATGGGCTCCTCTGCAATTCAGGCTGCTAGGTGATCTGGGGTTTGCCACATTGTACTCATGGCTCTATCTGTACATTATAGAGCCATATTCAGGTTTGTCATTGCATTACAAATATGTTATGTTATGGGATTAGTGCCACTGTTACATTAAAAATGTTTTTTTTGATTTTTTTTTACACTCAGTGCATTTACAATAACCAGTATTCATATTTTACTAGTTCCAGCACTTTTTAGTAATACCTACCCCACCTTGTACCTAAACCCTATCCCTCCACCATATACACTTCTTCAGCAGTACTCCTGCAGTGATCTGACTCAGTCCCTCTTTTTGTCACTTCCTGCTGTCTTTATGTTCCTGTCTAACTTCCTCACCATTTTCCGTTTTAGCTGTGACCCTTCACATTCCCTTACTTTTCAGTTGAGTTATTGGTTGCTTCACAAACCATTCCAAATGTATGTTTTATACTTCCACAGTTAGGCTTCCCGGGTTCCTATTACCAGATCAAAAGACCGTAATCGCGAATACGAAAAGAGCGACACGCATTGCGCGAAAGATGGAAATGCCGAAAGTCCAAAACAGCGAAAATTTAAATGTCGAAGTGTAATGGTTGGCCCATTTGCAGTATAGCTCCGTAAGGTAAGTGTGTGATAGATAGGACTTTAGGGTTAGGATGTAGGTTAAGGTAAGTGAATAGATAGGTAATGTATGTAAGAGTTAGTGTGGTGTTAGAAGTAGGGTTATATTTAACTGTATGTATGTGTATTATTCATTTTTTTTGGGTGTATGTCTGTAGGGGAAGTGTGCGGTAGTTTAAGGAGGGGTTAAGTATAGTGCATTGATAGTTGTGTATGTTGGGTGTAGTGTAGTGTTGGAAGTAGAGTTTTGTTAAATGTATGTATGTCTCTTATTTATTTTTTTGGGTGCATGTCTGTAGGGGACATGTGCGGTAGTTATGGACCTTAGGGTTAGGGAGGGATTAAGGATAGTGCGTAGTTAGTTGTGTATGTGGGGTTTAGTGTAGGGTTAGAAGTGGGGTTTTGGTGCTTTACTTTAGGTTAGAAGTAGGGTTTAGTTAGTGTATGTATGTGGTTTATTTATTTTGTTTGGGTAGGTAGTATGTAGCGGGTGGTGGGGTTGGCCGACTATGACAGTTCGTTATTTTATTTTTCGCTGTTAAGTGCATTCGGGATTTTTGCGGTTTGCGTTATAGGTGTCGACGTTTAGGTATTCGCGTAAAGGGTTTTTCGATTTGGTAATATAGACCTGGCTTCCCTCTAGCCAGTCCTCCACTTTTTTTTTCATATATCCTTTCATAAACACCAGTTCAAACCATTTTTTTCTTTCTTTCTTTCTTTGGCACATTTCTTCAGTCATAGTCAACGTCTAACAGGCCAGCTGTTCACTTCCAATCTTTTTACCTTCCTCCAAATTTCTATCACCTTCACCAGAAACCCTGTTATGTTCTGATCACTCCCATATCATTAGCAAATAATCTTTCTCCTCCTGATATATCCAGCACTTGCTTACTTTGCCGCCTCGTACTTAACAGTTCTAGTGGTGTTGCCTGTTATGTGGGCAGCAGGTGTTTCTGCTCATCATACTCCTACATCCACTGCTTTCAGCATACTGCAAACCTGCATTGCTTCATTTCACACTTGTTCCTTTTCTGCTTGTCAGTTTCCCATATAGAGCTATGTTTGTGTCTCAGACCATTTCCTTGCACGTTCTCAACTGATATCCCTTTATATTACCTTGTCATCTCCTTCTCTTGTTTTATTGATGTCTTCACTATATTTCATTATTTTTGTGGAATGTGTTGCTATTTGTATAGAAGTGCCAGTATCGTCAGAATGATTGGACATTTTTTTTCTTGAAATTTTCAGGGAATGTTACAGGCTTAACTACAAAATACCTTTAGATTAAATTCTTAGCCAGAAAGCAAAGAAATACCTCTATCTGGGATTTAAATGGAAACATAATTTGTAACTTTTATGTTACCGCATTACATAAACCATGTATTTATGCATTTTTCGCTTATTAATTCGAAGAGAAGTGAAAGCTTGCTCTTCAGTTTTCAGCTAACTGATTTGTAGTTGCTGTCATTTGTCATTTTCAAAGGGTCATTCTGTCTTCATTTGACTGTAACTTCAAACATATTGCAAATGCTTGAAGATGCACTTTTGTAATTTTCAGGACAAGACAACCAGGATGGTCAGCCATATACTGAATATTGCATGCCCAACTACAATGTTTTGATAAGGAGACAGCAGAATTTGAAACCTGTGCATACCTGTCCAAACAAGTAGTATGAAGTATATTTTGCAGTAACATTTTAAATGGCAGAAAATGTTTAAGGGTGGTTTGTAATAGTACTTATTTTTATTTCATTGTAACACACTGATTCAATTATTTGATTATTTATTGACATTTTATAACTGGGTAGGTGAGCTAGTCACCAGACCCTTTTCAGTCACAACCAGGGCCCATCAGGACAGCAGTTTAGTACATCAAACAAAGACATTAAAATGCAGATTTACAAGTATTTTTGAATAGCCAAATATTTACAATTCCTACACAGCAAGACAGCTACAGATTTACAAACATTTTGAATGCATAGAATTTCAGTTTCATCTTCATTCAAATGCAGATTTATAGTTTGTAGTGAATAATGCTTTATGCTTTACGGTTGCCAGTACAAAAATATTCAAGAATGTCACACTTATAAAAAAAAAAAAAAAAAAAAAAAACAGCACAATGTTTACAATGCAGCTTTTGATATCAAAGCAGTAAGAACAATAAAATGCTTATTAAAGAAGGTAAAAGTGACTGCAGGTTGAATGTTGTGCACAACATTACTATTGTGGCAACGTGCTTGAAAATTATTTCTTTGGGTGCTTAACTTTGTAGCAGGTACAGGCACATTACTTAAGAAGGGACTTTTTTAGCCTGCTTTTGAACATTGTAAAGTATCTTCTTGTCAGATTTCATTTGGGAGTTGGTTTCAGATAGCAGATGTAAGTTTTCCAAATGCTCTATTCCCTATAACTGTTTAAATCTGGGTCTAAGTAGGAGAAGGGTATTCTCATTTATATCCCTCAGTGCATGGCTGCAGTGTCTGATTTGCAAGTTGGATTTTAATATATACTGATCCAGTGTTGTCTGTTTTGCCCATTCAGACATGTGGATTGTTGGATCCGCTGGGATTCGACTTCGATGCCGATCTCGAGCTTATAATTTTCAGAGCTCTGACTCATCCCCTACCCATAAAACTCTGTTAAACTACATATGCTCAGATCTTGTTTACGGCTCAAACAGTTCAGATGTACAGAGAGCTGTCAGCAATTAGGCAATGTTTTTTTCTGGTTATACTCTCCTACCGTGAAAGTTTCTTTAAATCGCACTAGTAATTTTCTCTTCCTCTGTCACTAGTAATAGTTAAAAAAAATTCCTTTTATGCTTTATATTTTTTTGTAGTCTTAGGCCTTTAATACTACTCTTTCTAGTTAATATAGGTAGCTTAGAATTTAGTGTATGCTGTATTTTTCTTTTGATATTTTATCTTTTTTCACTGTTAATATGTCAGAAGAGTCAGGCTTCAAGAAATGCTCGGAGTGTGGGCACAAGTTACGCCCTCGGGATACACACTGTGTGTGTCTATTGTCATGGTGTCGCTCACTTAGATACAGACTGTCAGTCTTGTGCAGACTTCAGTGTCAGGTCTCTTCAGACACAGTGGGATAAATTATTTCTTAAGGGGCTCCTTCCAGCTCAGACAAGGGGCTGCCCCTTCACCTTATCCTTCTACCCCTTCCAGCAAAAAGAAGGATAAATCTAAAACAAAATCTTAAAGAGAAAGGAAAGGAGTAAATCTCCATTGAAAGCTTTGAAAAAGAGATCCCTGGAACTGACTGCATCTCTAGATCCTGATCCGAAGATTCCGAGAAGGATGGTACCGACAACCCCCTTGGCCCCGGACTCCTTTTCTAGGGGCAAGATTTTTAAGGGAACCAGTGACTTCAAGTCTTGATTCACCAGTACTTCAGGAAAAGAGATACTCTTGACCCCCTTTGGTAGTATCATCCTCTCGGTCATCTAGAACCTTTACAGAGATGGATGTCAACAGGATGATTTAAATTTTGAGGACTCCCACACACAGCTTGGGGTTAACCCGCCACTGTCCCTTGGGAAGGTGGTAACTGTTGGCCATCTTAACATCCCCTCTGCAAGATTCCACACTGATCCAACCTTTGGCTTCGGGTTCATCGGAATCATTTGAAACCATAGTTCTTTTGCTAGCACCAGAGCTCCTGGCAACTTTAACCCCGATTATTTCCCAATCTTTTCCATTGCCGATACCATTGGATTGAGATGAGACTTCAAGCCAAAGCTTCGGAGCAGTAATTCAACAACAGGGTTCTCTGAGTCTTTTGACATTCTGGTCTGTACTCTAGATAGCTTGCGACCGAGATCCACATCGGAACCAAGTCTTGTTGGTGCCAAGATTTCCTTTTCCTTTTTGGAGCACAGGGAATCATTGGCGCTGATAGCAGCCTCAGCTTTTGAAGCATTCAAAAGAGTTTTCCATCTTCCAAAGACAAGGAGGCTACTACAATTTCAGTTCCATCCAAACCTCACCTGCAGTCTGTTTCTTCTCCTCTACATCCAGTTGTACAAGGACAGTTGGCAATAAGAAACTCTGAGGAAATCTGCTTTGTTAGTTCTCCATCTAATTCTGACACTTCTGCAGAACCACCAGAAGGTGTTCCCAGAAAATGGACATGTAAGTGGAAACATCTAGATTCATCACCAGAGTCTTTCAAGAAACATGCTGACTTAGAGGAAGGTTTCCCACACTTCCTCTCTGAAGATGTTTACTTGAAGACATTCTAGGATTAATGAAACAGAGAGGGGGATGGACATCTCAGTGCCCTTCTCTGGATGAGTCTGTATTGTTGGAGACTTCTGGTTTTGGGCCAACTTCATCCTGGGTGGTACTACCCATTGATTCCCTTATAGACCTGATGGCTGAACAGGCATGGAAGGATCCCGATGTGGTGGAGCCTATACCAAAGAAAGCTGATTGCACATGGTCTACCTGACTGACAGAAAGCACCTGTAGATGCTATGGCAGTGGCAGCAGCCACTAAGAAAGGGCTATGGGAAGAAAGCTCCTCTATTCATCCCACTAATAGGCTAGGGCAATGGATAAATGTGGAATGCAGACTTGCACATCAGTGATTTTTTTGCCCTTAAGTCACTGAACTATCTTGCTCACCTTACAAGATTCCATAGAGACTTGACAAAGGAAATCACCAAGTCCCTCTCAGGGGAATTACTGGAGGATGTTCAGAAGACAGTGGTCTCCAAGCTTTCCACCCTGAGATCATCTTCTAATGTGGTCATGCATCTGCTATTAAATACAGATAATGGGACAGCCAGAGCAGTAGGCACTGGCATCACTATGCGCCGTCATGCCCTTATGCAACCATGTGATGTTTGAGGACGGCATTATGTTGTCCGTTAATGCTCCATTTGATGGGACCACCTTATTTGGACCTAAAGTTAAGGATACATTTACAGGAGTCAACAGGATGTCAAGGCGCTCTCTGCAGTGAAAGTATGTATCTCCACCCCTCAAAGAACATTCTCAAGAAACCAGAGGTTGGGGAAAGTGATTTAGTTCCGCAAATCAGAGTTCTATCCATGATTCTCAAGGTGAAAGAACTTCCTGTGGCAGAGGGGGAGGCATTTTTAATGGACAATGCCCAAGAAGTAGAGGTGGACTGCAAAAGCAAGGCTTTTGAGGTCCCTTTTTGGGAGAAAACCTTTCTTCCCTCCTGAATGGTTGCCCGTCTGCACTCTAGAGGCAGTCGCGGGTATGTCTCTTTATACCCTAATGTCTGGCAAAATATAACATGAGATTTGTGCGTGCTAAGGATAATATCCAGAGGTTACACAGTTCCCTTTCTCCTTCAACCCCAGAAGAAAAAGAAAATCCCTAATGTTCCACCCAGTCAGTGGGACTTTTCAGCCATGGAAATTTCAAAGCTGCTAGAAAAGGAGTCATCTGTCCAGTCTGTCTGTGACTAGTTAGAATTTGGAGTCTATTCCAGATTCTTTTTAGTACCAAATAAGACTGGGGACCTCAGACCAGTTTTGGATCTAAGTGACCTGAACAAGTTCGTATAACAGACAAAATTCTGGGTGATCACAGTTCAGATCATTTTGCTTGTACTAAGGAAGGATGATTAGATGTGCTCTGTAGATCTCCAGGATGCATATTATTACATCAAAATAGTGAAACATTCCAGGAGATATCTCTGCTTTTGGCTGGGAGCCATTCATTTCCAATTCAGAGCTCTGCCATTTGGTGTCACCACAGTACCTAGTGTGTCTAACAAGATTATGGCAGTTGTGGTATATCTGCATCTTCAAGGAGTCCAGGTATTCCCATATCTGGACGATTGGCTTCTCACTGTTCCCATTGAGCATCTCCTTTGCAAATACTAGGACCATGTTCTCCAGTTGCTTCAGAACCTAGGAATTTCATTAATTCTTCCAAAATGTCAGTTGATTCTGATGCAAACTATAGAATTCATAGGATGCCACCTGAATACAAAGCTTCAAATAGTCAGCCTTCCCCTAACCAAAGTCCACTCACTACACCTGACGGCCTTAATCATTTTTCACCACCCAAAACAACCAGCAAGGTTGATCCTTTGTCTGTTAGGTGTCATGGTATCTACAATTCTTAGGATTCCTATAGCAGGATATTTCACGAGAGTTCTACAGTGGACCTTATTAGCACAGTGGACGCAATCCATCCACCCTCTACATGCAAAGATTCATATTATACAGGTATGCAGAAACCACATCACACGATGGCTAACCTCCCCATTGGTGACTGACAACCATCTTTTCTAGATGGATCCTCCTACAGCAACAGTGACCACTTATGCATCCCTTCTATGGTGGGTGGGACATTTCAAAGGAAAGCTAGTCCAAGGTACATGGTCGACAACAGAGGCTAGTCATCACATCTATATCTTGGAGATGACGGTAGCTCTCATAACATTGCAAGCATTTCAGGACCTACTGTCCAAGGGTGTGATATCCATTCAAACAGTTAACATGACTATTGTATGGTGCATTAACAAACAAGGAAGAACCCATTTTTATCCTTTTTGTTGGAAAGCCATGAAGGTTTGGCAGTGGGTGATGTCTTCACAACACTTTCTAATTGCAACGCACATCCTGGACAAATGCAGCAGGTACTTTCCCGTGATTTCACGACAGCGAGAGTCACTGAGGAATGCTGTGGTCCACAGTTGGCCCCCAGGGCTCCTGTATGCTTTCCCGTTGTTACCTCCAGTGAGCAAGTTCATACAGAAAGCCGGACAGTGCATGACCATGGTTATCCTCATTGCATCTTCCTGGCATCTGTTCTAGACATCCTCCATGGATGCTGGATCAGTATCTAGATCCCCTATCCCATCCCTTTGGACTGCCTCCTCTGGATCAGATGTCCATGAAGTTAACCACATGGTACCTAAGATTTTTACCTTAGCCAGATATGCCAGGCTTCCTCTTGCAGTAGTCAACATTTTGTCTGAGTCTCAAACTGTCTGCTAGGAAAATTTATTACAGCAAATAAGAGATTTTCAGTTTGGGCATTTTTTCAAGGGGGCCAGACCCATTTTCAGCACCAGCTGTACTTTAATTTCTGTCTGCTCTCTTTGACAGAGACTCCATTTTTGCAATTATCAAGATTAATTTGGTGGCTATTTCCAGTTTCCATGTTGGTGTTAATGATATATCTGTTGCATCCATTAAGATCTCAAAAGCTTTCCTTAAGGGTTCATTTTTGTTGATCCCTTCCATTAGGGACCCAGCACCTCCATGGGACATTGCCATTCTCTTACAATCTCTCACTCAACCTTCTCTTGAGCCTGCTAGTAAGGTTGATTTAAAATTTCTCTCTTGGAAAATAATTTGTCTAATTACTAGACAAATGTCAGAATTACAAGCTCTTTCATCAAAACCCCACCATATCTGTTTTGTTTTTTTTTTGTTGTTGTTTTTTTTAATACATGGACAGAGTTTCTCTCAGAACTAATGCATCTTTTATCCCTAAGGTGACATCCAATACTAATTTAAACCAATCTGTACATCTCCCAGTGTTTTTTCGAGATACTCTATCAAAGGAGAATACCTCCATTTCCTAGATGTTCATGGACCACTCAGATTCTATATTCACAGGACAAAGGACTTCAGAAAAAATGAGCAGTTCATTTCCATTGCCAAGACAAAATTAGGAAAAGCAATTTCTAAAGTAATTTTATCCAGATGGTTTTCAGATTTTATCTCTCTGTATATCATAGAAACAATTGCTTTTAGTGTGCAAACCTATGGCTCACTCAACAAGAACAGTTTCTACTACTTCTGCCTTCAATAGAGGATTATGAGTTGGTATTTGTGCAGCAGCTACTTAGACAACAGTATACACCTTTGGGACACACATGAGCAGTAAAGATCACGCTCACTGATACCACCGAGTTGACAGCTAGGGATTCTGTCCCAAGTTTAAACGGACAAAAATAGAGAACATTGGATGTGCAAGTTATGTACTTCCCATAATGTTAAATCTAAGTTCTCTTACTTTCATCTGCATTAAGCTCCCTCTGTCCAAGTCCATTCCAAATTGTCACCTTTGGCTTCTAGATGACCAAGTGGAGATTATTCCCTGTCAGAGCACAGTCTCATTAGACAATACTTTTCCATCAGCAACTACAAATTAGTAGATTAGTAGGTTGGTTTCCTTCTATCAGTGTTTCCTTTCTCTAGGTTACTTCACTATGGTCCACTCGCACACATGCATATATATATATATATATATATATATATATATATATATATATATATATGTATGTGTGTGTGTGTGTGTGTGTGTGTATATATATATATATGTATATATATATATATATATATATATATATATATATATATATATATATGTATATATATATATATATATATATATATATATATATATATATATATATATATGTATATATATATATATATATATATATATATATATATATATATATATATGTATATATATATATATATATATATATATATATATATATATATATATATATATATATATATATATATATATATATATATATATATATATATATATATATATATATATATATATATATATATATATATATATATATATATATATATATATATATATATATATATATATATATATATATATATATATATATATATATATATATATATATATATATATATATATATATGTATGTATATATATATATATATATATATATATATATATACACACACACACACACATGTAAACATTGTGTGTGTATATATATATATATATATATATATATATATATATATATATATATATACACATGCATTATATGTGTGTGTGTGTGTGTGTGTGTGTGTGTGTGTGTGTGTGTGTGTGTGTGTGTGTGTGTGAGTGAAAACATACACACACACATGTACATAAGCATAGTTTAAAATTTTACATCTGTTCAGTAGCAAACTCCATATGGACATCTAAAGTTCAACCTAGGGTATGTGGGTATGAGAAGAGTCAGAACTCGAACAAATAAGCTCAAGATCGACACCAAGGTCAGATCAAACAAGCCACGTTTAAAAGGACAGAAGTGAGACAACATGGATCTAAAGTTATGATAAGTATATAACTTTCATTTTTGCAGCATAAAGAAATTTTAAAACATGTATTTGCTTTAAACAGAATGGCAAAAAGCATAGCACCAAAATAACTGTATAGACTGCTGATGGTGTGCAGCAATGTAATAACATAGTTCAGAAACAGTTTGAAATATTGTGGTAAATTTACTGGTTAATATGCTGTGAACCTCTCCTGCATGGTGTCATTTAATTGGCAATTCCAGGTGTAAAGAATTATATGCAGTGTCATGTAAAATACTTCATTGCATATGAGTTTTAAATTTGGTGAAGGGTTGTGGATAATTACAATTTCAGTGTAAAAAAAAATTCTCTGTTAGGATAACTATATGCAAGTTTTACTTCTGATGTAGAGAGAATGCAGTAAAGGTATAGTTTTGACCAGGGCTGTATGCTGCATCCATATTAGAAGGTATGCATCCCCCAGTAAAAACACAATATAGTGCAAAATGTCAGACTGTGGACAACCCGATGGCCCAGTGGCAGGATATTTGTCTCTCTTGCTGGCAACCTGAATTTGGAGATGGACTCTGACTGCCAGTAGGGCTGGCTTAGTGAATAGAGCAAAATGACTGATGGCAGCTTACCTATTAACACAATACCTTATCAACGTTAGCAGAGACAAGATGTCCTTCAAGAATGCAACTGCAGTCATAACATATGGGTTGTCCTGCCTCAGGCAGCCCTCGGTCGGCCGGATTCCAAAGTCTGGGTCCAACGTCGGCTGATGTCGCATTTCTTTCCGACGTCAGAGCAGCTGGAGTATATAAGCATCAGCTGACGCCATCTTCTTCAGTCTTTCTTGCCGCGCGGTGCCCGAAGCAGAAGCAGTTCGCAAGTGCCGGTCGGTCAGCTCCTGTATTCTTCGAAACCAAAGTCATCAAAAAAGCTAAGTACCCCGTTGGGGACCTTTTCTTGCCTCAGCCGATGTCAGAAATTACTGAAAAAGTAAATAATTGTTTGTCTTGTGGTAAACAAATACCTCATAAGGATTTCCACTCTTACTGCCTCCCTTGCCTTGGCCCAGACCACGACGTCTCGGCCTGTGCCGCCTGTGCTCGCTTCAACAAGCGCACTCTCAGGCGCCGGGCAGAGTTCGCTGAAGACTTTTTCGGTGAAAAATTTGATTATACAATGCCATCAGAACAACCGACAACGCAGACCCCTAAGAAACGAAAAGACCGGGACCGACATCCTCGGCCCGCGTCTTCAACCGACTCCACGCCAAAACTAACCGCGAGTGCTCCGGTTCCCTCTGAGGCGGTTATTCCACCGCTCCGAACCGAAGACACCGCATTACCGATACCTCCGATACCGGAGGCCACTCCGCCAGTTATTGATTTTCCTCCGGATACCGAAACCGAGGAAATGCCCGAGACCATTCCTGTTGATAAGGTAACTCCTGCACGTGGAGCGGCTAGGCCTCCCATGTCCATGTCTATCAAGGCCTACACACGTGCCAAGGCAGCCAGCAAGTCCAAACATCTTACTGCTAAAAGCATACCTCAGACTACTCCTGAAACTCAGATCATGTCCATGGCCGCAGATTTAATTTCTCTGATCAGAGGCTCCCAGGTCCATCCTGAGAGAGGATCCCAGCCTCCTCCTGATAAGAGGCCCAGGGTTGATCCCCCTGACCCTCTGCCCTCAGATGAAGATTCTGAGGACTCTGTTCCCTCTGAAAGCCAGGAAGAGCCCTTCCAGACCTATGAGGATTCAGATGCAGAGGACTCCATTCCCTTGGCCTCCCCTCCTGAGGATATTTCTTTTGGGGAAGTCCTGCATTCCATGAGGGAGCATTTCAAGTGGCAAGGCCAGGAATTTTCTGATTCCAGAAAGCGCCTTCGAACCTTCCTTAAAAAGCCTCAACACAGACCCTTAGCTATACCTCCTGTGCTTGATGTTTTGGATGATTTATACTCTGACTCCAGTGTTACCCCTGATACTCTTCCTCCTGCTCCTGTCAAGCCTGACAGATACTATAGGGTTCCAGAAACCCATTCTCATTTATTTAGGGCCCATGCTGTTGATTTAGAAACAATTTCCCAGGGGCCTAAAGGGGTTTCAGCTACCACATCCAAAAATCCTTTGCTTTCCGACAGGGAAGCAAGATCGTTAGAGAGATGGGGAAAGAAGGTCTACAACTCCACTACTTTATCTATGAGAGCTCTCAATTGTCTCTTTCACATGTTTCAATATCAGGATTTCCTGTTAGATGATTTACAGAAAAGTTTGGCCTCTCCTGAACCTTTAGATAGGAAGTCTTTGCAGGAGGCTGTGCATAATTCTCAGCAAGTTAGCAATCATTTTTTGCAGTGTGGATATGATGCATTGGAGGCTTCATGTAGGGCAGCTATGACAGGGGCGGTCATTCGTAGACATGCATGGCTAAAAGAACAACCTTTACCAGATCATGTTAAGGCAAAACTTCTTGATGCACCCTTGGAAAAGAACAAGCTTTTTGGTGCTAATCCTAAAGATGTGTTAAAGTCCATTGAGGAAAAAGCCAAGTCAGTACAGACAGTCAAAGATTTCCTCCAGGTTCAGCCGCCCAGATTCAGCAGGAACTGGCCTTCTAAAAACTGGTCCTTTCCTAATCCTGAAAGATTTCAAAGGGGTAAAAACAGGCATGCCCGAGGAAGAGGGCAATACAGAGGATCCTACAGGGGATGACAATGGCAACCAACAAACCAAAGAAGTGACACAGGAGTTTCTCCTGCCCCGCAGGGACAAGCTCAATGACTTTCCTCTACTTCCGCTGACCAAGGAGCAAACAGAAGCTCCCTTGGGCGGAAAGTTATCTCTGTTTTCAAGAAATTGGCACAAACTGACAAAAGACAAATGGATACTGGACATTATAGACCACGGTTACAGGTTTCACTTTCATACCTTGCCAAGAAAACAAGGCATGCCAAACCTTCCACAAAATCAGAGGGCAGAGGCTATCAAGCAAATTTCTCTGCTTGCTCAGATCAAAGCAATAGAAAAAGTTCCACAACAAGAACAAGGTCAGGGGTTTTATTCAAGACTGTTCCTTGTTCCAAGAAAAGAAACTCAATGGAGACCAATACTGGACTTGTCCGCTCTAAACACTTTTCTCATAGTACCAAAGTTCAAAATGCTGACTTTACAGCAACTCCTTCCCATGCTGGGCAAGGGGTCTTGGCTGATTACTCTGGACCTCAAGGAGGCATACCTGCATGTCCTTATCAGACACAGCTGCAGAAGATACCTCAGATTTCTTGCAGGACCAGAGCATTATCAATTCTCAGCATTGCCATTTGGCTTATCTACTGCGCCCAGAGTATTCACGAAATGCCTGGCATCAGTAATTGCTCATTGCAGGCTCCAGGGGATTCAAATCTACCCATACCTGGACGATTGCCTCATACAAGCAGACAACAAACTAACCTTGACAAAAAACTTGAATTATGTCATACACTTGCTACAGGCTCTGGGATACACAGTCAACTTTCAAAAGTCAAGACTTCAGCCATCCCAGCAAATAACCTTCTTAGGAGCCAAACTAGACAGCCTCTCAAATGGCTTATCTGACAGAAGACAAGCAAAAGAAGTTAACTTGTTACTTCAAAAGTTTAGCAAAGCTCACCCAGATGACTGCAAGGAGTTTCCTACAGGCCCTGGGTTACATGGCATCCTGCATTCTCTTGGTCCCACTAGCAAGACTACACATGAGAAAGCTTCAGTGGTACTTAAAAAGCTTATGGTCTCAACACAGCAACAACCTAGAAGCAATTATTCCACTCATTCCATGTCTACAAAAGGAATTTCTATGGTGGGCCACAGTAAGCCAGTTAAACACAGGCATGTTGTTCAAAAAACCTCAGATAACACAGACTATGACCACAGACGCCTCAGACCTTGGATGGGGGGCGCACATGGAGGGCAGATGTATTCAAGGGCAATGGTCCCCAAAGGAAACACATCTGCATATCAACCAAAAAGAAATGCTAGCAGTAATGCATGCCATCGAGGCCTTCGGACAACAACTTCAACAAGGCCACCTACTAATACGGACAAACAACACCACTGTGATGTGGTACATAAACAAGCAGGGGGGCACTCATTCTTACCCCCTTTGCAGACTGACAATGAATCTTTGGGAAAAATCACTGGGTCTAAACATTCAGCTACAATCCCAGTTTGTTCCAGGCAAAGACAATGTTCTGGCAGACAGTCTAAGCAGGAATTTCCTGGACCCCCACGAATGGAGGCTACATCCAGACATCTTTATTCGACTCACCTCGAGATGGGGCAGGCCGGACGTGGACCTATTTGCCTCCCACCTCAATCATCACTTACAAAAGTTCTGCTCAAGGACATATCATCCACAAGCTTGGAAAGTAGATGCCCTCTCATTCAACTGGAGCTCCCTAATAATTTATGCATTTCCACCCCTGCCACTGATGACCACAGTGTTATTAAAGATCAAGGCAGAGCAACCGAAGGGGATCCTAATAGCTCCAGACTGGCCAAGACAACACTGGTACCCACTACTACGGAGCATATGTCACAACAAAACGTGGGCCCTTCCACAATGGCCTCAACTTTTGACTCAACACAACTTCAGGACTATTCATCCCAACGTCCAGACTCTACAGCTAACAGCTTGGGAAATCCCATAAATAACTTCAATTTACCTCTCTCCAAGGAAGTTCAGCGGATACTAACAGAAGCCCGCAGACCATCCACCAGAAAGGCTTACTCAGCCAAATGGAAGAGATTCAGCATTTGGAATACCAACAAGGGTCATGATGCATCACTTTTGAGCATCCCTCTCATTCTGGAATACTTGGCAGATATGTTACATAACGGACTCTCATACTCTTCCATAAAAATACATGCTTCAGCTATCTCAGCTAGATACAACACTGATCCACCTGTGTTTTCACATCCTTTGCTAAGGCAATTTCTTAGAGGAATCAAGAATATAAAGCCCCAAGAAAGGCACCAGTACCAGCTTGGGACCTCAATTTTGTCCTAGAAAAATTGACTTTACCTCCCTTCGAGCCAGCAGCTTCTGTGGAGTTACAATTTCTTTCCTGGAAGACAGCTTTCCTGCTGGCCATAACCTCAGCAAGAAGGGTTTGAATTACAGGCCTTAATGGCAATACCACCGTTCATAACTTTTCACAGAGACAGGGTCTCCCTACGAACCAACCCTACTTTTCTGCCAAAAGTGGTATCCAGGGTTTCTTTAAGTCAAGCAATTCACCTGCCTACTTTCTTTCCCAATCCTGAGAACAAAGGGGAAAGACTGTTACATACCTTGGACATACACAGACAACTTCGCTACTACCTAGACAGAACCAAGACCAGCAGGAAGTCTGATCAGCTTTTTGTAGCTTACGCCCCTGGAATACAAGGAAAAGCAATTTCCAAACAGACAATTTCAAAATGGATTGGACATTGCATCAGATTCTGTTATTCCTTCCATGGAAAGAGTGTGCCAGCCAAGGTGAGACCACACTCCACCAGAGCTACAGCCACCTCTACAGCTTTTTTAAGAGGGGTGCCTACAAAAGACATTCTAGAAGCTGCCACATGGAGCTCCATGCATACATTTTCCAAACACTACAACCTCCCTTTATATTCCAGATCCAGAGCAGGGTTTGCTTCGGCAGTCCTGCAGGGATTGATAGCTACACCATCCTTTTCCTAGAGTATACCACCTCCCCCAGCTAAGCTATGGTATTCAACCCATATGTTATGACTGCAGTTGCATTTTTGAAGGACATAGTACAGTTTTGTACCTACCATAAATGTAGATGTCCGATAGATATGCAACTGCAGTCGGGTTTTCCCTCCCTCCTTCCCCTCTATGCCTTGGGTCCACTCCTATCCCTATTATCCTTAGCTGGGGATATCTGCTATGGTGTATCTGTTTGTTGCTAATTTATTGTCTGGAAACCTATTTTTGTCTTCCAATTTGATTACAGCCTTCAATGGAGGGCACCTGGCATCTGGGGCAAGAAACACTGAAGAAGATGGCGTCGGCTGATGCTTATATACTCCAGCCGCTCTGATGTCGGAGAGAAATGCGACATCAGCCGACGTCGGACCCAGACTTTGGAATCCAGCCGACCGCGGGCTGCCTGAGGCAGGACAAACCCATATGTTATGACTGCAGTTGCATATCTATCGGACATCTACATTTATGGTAGGTACAAAACTGTACTTTTCCTCACAAGATATCTCACATTTAATACAAGTGAGAGTAGATGACACCTTGCCATCACTGAACAAAACTGGTCCAGAGCTAGGGAATTGACCAGCTTCAACAGTTATGGTGGCTGTCTGGCTATATGTTCACTGCTATTCATCGGATCCCTCACCTAATAAAGAATACCACTGAAGTTGACTGAGGAGTTGGAGAGGATATTACGAAGGGTTACAGAGAGAAAAAATAGGAACATATATTTTGGGAATGTAAAGAGGTGACTGATTTTAAAGACTCCTTACAAAATGTATGAAAATGTAGTAAGGCTCAGTTACCTTTCATGTTTTTGGTAGTAAAAAAAAAAGCAATAACAAGAAAATGGTAATCAAAGACAAAGGCAAGTTTAAAGAATGTGCTGAATGTTGTAAGAGAAATTAAAGAAATGAAAGTGGTATCCTTAAAGAAGGAAAGTTATAAAGTGCATGGAAATGAATGGCATAATTAGGATCATTGCATACAAAATACTGTTCAGGAAGATGTGTGTTTTGGGAGGGTTGGTGGGTGTTGCGAAATGCATGATGTAGAGATCAGTATTGAAGTTCTGTGGAAAATATAATGCATGAAGATGACAGTGGAAAATGTTCTTGAAATATTTATTAACGTATATCAACTCATGCTGCAACTTGGTGTGATGAATAAATGTTAAAAAAACATAATTATGACACTATCAAGCAGTCGATGTTCGTCTGCAAAATGCATCTAAGACTGCTAGTCTCCTTTTAGTATTTCAGTGCTGAATTTGATCCTAACACTTTACCTCCCTCCGACCATGACATTTAGACTGTGATAAGCTGCAAGAACAAGGAAACAAACAAAAAACACTTCTGTTTGGTTGGCTCTAGAATTTTTATTTCTTGTACAAGTAAAACTCTGTAAAATATATTCTGGACTGATGCTTAGTTACACAAGTCCTTCATAACCCCCTATTAGAAAATGAGCATAATGCGGAAAGTTGCATAGAGAGAGTGAAGACCTACGAAACGTTGCATTTGCTTAACCTTTCTATAAAAAAAAAAGGCAATGTAATGTGTCAGTCTCCATTAAAAATTTTGTCATGACATTTTTTGACTGTGATGAGGCATTTTGCTACAAAATGCACCACAGTCATTTTTTTAACATGTAGCAGTTGGCAAAGTTTGACCCCATCACTTTAACTGCTTCACGAGATGGCATTTGCATGATGACATTACAAATTAAAATACTATTTCTGGGGAAATGTTTAGTTTAGTTTTTTTTTTTTTATACTTATGTAATGGTTGGAAATACATAGGATTTTATTTACATCTTTTGTAATGACAGTTAAGATATATTCTGAACCAGTTGTTTATGATTCGTCTTGAGCACAGGTCATGTACATCTCCCACTGGAAACGAAGTATAATGCAAATGTCAAACTGTGGCAGTGAAAGACTGTGAGCTTGTGCATTTGGTAGCTATGTTTAAAACCCATATGTCAGTTCCATTTTTAGATCTCATGAAAAATTCAGGGAATAAAAACAGAATATAATGTGAAATATTAGACTGTAGCATTAAAAGCCTATGAACCCTTGCATTTGGTATGTGTATAAAAGGCCATATGTAATTTCCCTTTTGAGAATTCATAAAAATATGTCATGGGAAATATGTCTGAAAAACATGTCTGTTTAGCATTTTCTCTTTTGGCTGTAACTGCCTATGTGATGTTGAGGACTTTTTCAGTGGGTAATATGGATTGGTTCAGCCTTTCAACTAGTAAGCATTCAGCATACTTTCGTGGAAGTTCCCATGCTTAGTAATGGTAAATTGGCCTTGATATGCTGCATAGATGTGGTTATCTCCTATATGCACCATTTTATCCCTAGGTGCTATTGGACATATTTATGCAAATCAAGAAACAGTAAGAAAGATTTGGCATCTCCGTTGCTGTCAAGTAATGAATATATTTTCTCATTTTATTGGGAACTGCTACAACCAAGGCTTGGCTGGAGGGACCAGCACTCCCAGGCTGCTGTTAGTATGGAATATCCAGCTCATCAGTAGGTCTTCTTCTAGATCATCTGTTATAGCTAAGAATTATTTGTAGTCTCTAACACTGAGGATCTTCCTAGTAAGCATTCAGTAGTTCAGTTGAATCCCAAGCAGTAAATTAGCAGGGTGGGGGAGTTCCCCCTTCTTCCCCTAGCCAGGGATAATCACTAAAGTTATCCTTCAAAGTGAGCTTGCTGACACAGAAAAATGGCTTCCTGCTTCATCCAAACCTTCTGGCTTTCATCCTATAGGGATGATAAAATTCCAGTCCCTTTAAGATACCAATTCTATGAGGATGTACTTCAGGAGGCAAGAAGACATACTACTAGAAGTCTTGCATCTCTGAATGGAATTTTTTTCTATCTGGTTTCATAAAAAAAATGAAAACTTCCTTCAGGTAGGCAGCAACAATTTCGTCGTACTTGTAGTGAGCGTCTCAGATCTGGACTTGCGTACTCCGCTGTTAAGGTACGTTTATCTGACATCTCGGCCTGTATGCCACATAATCCACCCATGCCTTCCAGGGTCAAATTCAAACAGTTTCTAAAGGGTGTCCTTCACTTGAACTCATTTAGAAGGGCTGTTCTACCGCTTGGGATCTCAACTTCATTTTGGAAAAACTCACTTTGCCACATTTTGAACCCGCAGCCTCCGCATCCCCAAAGTTTTGTACTTGGAAAATGCTTTTGCTGGTGGGCCTTACCTTTGCCAGAATGGTCTCTGAGCTTCAAACCTTTATGGCTATCCCTTTTTTTTTCTAATTTGACATAAAGATGTTACCTCTCTGAGGGCTAACCCTTCTTTTATGTTCAAGGTGGTCAATGAATTGTCTCTCTGTCGTGGTATAATGCATTTACTTACCTTCGTCCCAAACCCACAGAACAGAGATGAGAGTCTTCTGCACTCCTTGGATGCACACAGACAGCTAAGATTTCACCTTGACAAGACTAAAGCCATTAGGAAAACAGACTAGCTGTTAATCTGTCTTCAGGGAGGAAAATTGGGCAACACAGCAGACTGTTTCCAATTGGATCACTAAATCCATTTCCTTCTATTTTTCCTACCCTACTATGGTAAGTCTTTTCTTCTTTAGTGAAAGCATATTCTAGCAGAACAATCTCGTTCTGTGGTGCTTTCTACGAGGGTGTTGATTCCACAGCCATTCTGGAAACAGCAATTTGGTCCCCTTTACACACCTTCTTTAAACGTAATAGAGTGGATTCTTTTTCTAGATGTGTAACTTCCTTTGCCAGAGCTGTACCACTTGGACTGGTAGACATCTCTCCTGTCTTCAATCCATGCACTATTTCTTACCACTAAGCTTTGGGAATCACCTTGTAGTATTGGAATACTGAAACAGTGATCTTGAGAAGTATATAGTACAGTTGTGTACAAATTTAACAGTAGGTGTTGTAATGTCCACTGGTGCAGTATTACATCCCTCCTTCCATCTCTTCTTTTGTTTATATTCATCCCTACTCTCTGAGAACCGTGGGGGTGCAGTTCTTTTCCCACTTTTTTTGACTAATCCTTTATTTTTTTTTTAAACATCTGTTAAAACTCAGGCTTGTTCAGTAGTCCCTGGCTTTGGATAGTCTAAGGATCTCACACTTCTGCATCCGCTTATGTGCCCCTATACTCATGGGCTTAAGTTATATCCTGGACAGAAGAGCATAAAGATGTTTTTTTTTTAATTTGGAGTGCTGGCCAAATATCAAGATAGTTCAGTGAGATAAACCTAATAATATTGAAGTACTGCAACAGTGATCAGTAGGACAGCTACTGTTGTGGTGAGTTCTTACACAACTGCACTTTATTTTTTAGAGTTGGTAAGCAATTCCTTGGTCATACATGAAGTTATACAAATAGTTCTGTCCTCAGCAGACTTGGCACTTTAAGGCATTAACTATAAAGTATATAAACTAAGGATATCAGTCTAGGCATTCATCTCTTTAATACACTTACATGCACAGTTTAGGTTATTTATTTAAGGTTAGCCAGTGCACTTTTTCTTAAAGTTAATATTTATGAAAGCACAAGTTGCTTTTCATATCTGAAAGAGGAATAGAGATCAGATAAGAACAGATAGCAGACTGTGTATGTGGGAACATAGGCACTAACTTTAAAATAGTTCATGTGTAAGGATGCAGCCATCAGTTTGGAGCAACTGCTGCTGTTTGAAGGGGTAAATTTTATTTTTTGTTAAGTGTATATAGCTGTGTGTTTGCTGTGAGTTAAAACGGATTGGAAGGTTTGAAAATGTATTTAGTTTTTTTTTTCTTTGAGTACTTTTAATGAAAAGAAAAGTTTGTGAGAATGTGACACAGGTTCAACCAGAGATGAGAAGTGGCTAAATAAGAGATCTTCCTGCTAAACATTACTGTTTGCATGTAAGCAGCAATTGGGAAACTTATTCAAAATAACTGTCAAGTAAAATATCTGTAAATTATAGTTTTCTATGAGAATTGTACTTCGTTAATATTAACTTGAAATATAGATGGCCTTACAGGTATAGACAGAAAGTTAAGACTATTGACTTTTATTAAGTAGTACAATGTGCTAGTAGCAGTGTTGCAGGGGTGCATTTAGATAGAAATGAGCACATAAATTTAAGAAAGGATTTCAGGGGTGAACTTTCAGCAGAGTAACAGGGATAAAGATAAAGGAAAGCAGTAATGATTGCAAAAGTGGCACCAATAGTGACAGAAGAGGGGGAAGGATAACATTGGTAGTTTTGTAGTAGTGGGAGGTTATTAGCAGTGGAGGAGAGTTATGCCAGCATATGCCAGGCATGGCAAGAGAAGTAATTTGACAGATTTTTATTAACAGTAGTTCGGATGATATTAGTGTTATGCAAGAAGTGTGGGGTAATAACTAGAAGGGCACCTTCATTTTAGACATTAATAGATTTAAATCATAAGGTCTTGTGGCTCCAGATGTAAAAAGTTTAGTAAGTCTGCAGCTGATTTCAAGTTGTTCAAATACAGTATCTACCCAGCTTGCTGTATGTTACTTAATTTGATCTAATCCTATTATGTTGCATCTTTAGCAGCTAAACTATGACTGTAGAGTTGTTAAGGTTGGGGATTTTAAGTATCATGTCCTTTCAGCTTGTGAGTCATGGCAAAGATAATGGGTGTTTTTTTTTTTTAGATTTCACCACTAGTTTGTAGAAAAACAGCCAGCTCCTGAGCGTGCTGTTTTTTTTTTTTTTTTTTTTTTTTTAAGCTCTGGACCCCAGGTAGAGCTAGATCAGTAGACATGTTTTTAACCCTGGCAGAGCAAGAACTAGATTATTAATGAAAAATCAAAACATATTCCCCTTTCCAAAGCACTGATACTTTTCAACCATAAAGTTGCCTTTTTTATGATGTAATTTCTAGGTTATATATTAAAAACGGATGCATTAAAGAAAGGTCTTGTTCCTTAGATAATTACTAAATCCTAACTGTCCCTTCATCAAAATCCAGACTTTACAGTTTTAATAGCTGTTTAGAGTGACTTGTAAATTATATACCCTTTTAAGATAAAAATAGCACCAGTCATTAAGCCTTTTTCTGTGTTAGTATAGATGCCATCAGAGTCATGGTAGGTCACTTTCAAAGAATATTGAATTCCTTTATAAAACTGTTACGCTTAAGAGACAAGAGGCTGTATTTGCTAATGCAATTCAGGCAGCTGTGACTAAAATAGATTTTGAAGTATTTTGCTAGGAAACACCAGTGTACATATGTTTGATAATTTTGAACTGCTTTAGATGAAGCCAGTTTTTGTAGGGGACATATCAGGGCTTATTAGAATAATGGTAAATTCTATCTATGTGCAGCTGAAGAATTCCAGATGTGCACTGAGCTTTGCAGTAACAGATGTTACCATTTTTGAAAAAAGTGTGTCAGATTGTCAGGAAAGGGTTACCTTTATTTTCTAATTTCTCCAAAATGATGTCTTGCAGTCCCCTTCTTAAAAGGGGGTTCATAGATTGGCCGTTGTTAATCACATAGCGAATTCCAATCCTACTTTTTCTGATAAGGATGGGTAAATTATTAATCGCTATGGGAAAAAGGTGTATACTTCTGCAACTTTTGATTTTCCGAATTTTGAATTGTCAGGCTCTCAAGTTTGTTGTGTTTCTGAGGAAAAATCTGCTTTAAATAACTTTGTTTCTTCTATTGCATTGTTCACCACTCATTGTTTACAGTGTGTGTATGACTCTGTTGATCCTTTCAGGTCTTTGGCTATTGGTACTGTTTTGAGGAGGTTTTTAAGGCTGCATTCTGAGAACCTCCCAGATGTTAAAAATGACATTTTAAATTCTCCTTTGGATAGAGATTTAGTGTTTGGTTCCTCTGCTGCAGAGTTGATCAAAAAGTGTGATGAAAGAGGCAAGCTGATCCAGGGAATCCCTAGTTTTCAGCACTCATTTTTCGAGGGATTTTCTATCTCCTCACTCAGTTATGGCAAAAACATAGAGTAAACAGTCTCAACAAAATATGGGTAAACAGACATTTAAGAAGAAATGGCAAGGGGGTTCCAATAAAAGAAGTCACAAACCCATCAAAACCAAGGACAGTCCAACAAGTCTGAATGTCTGTTCAAGAAAACTTGTGAACCCTTCCTAGCCTGGCTTCTTTTTTTCTTCTTGCAAAAGTATGAATCCCCATTTTTGTCTTTGGCAATAGATAGTTTTAGACAAATGGGTTCTGAAAATCATTCATCAAGGTTACCAATGGCAGTGGGAGGAAATTCCTCCTTTCCAGGGAGTCAGTCATCATCCTCCAGATCAGTCCCTTTGGTTTCCTCCAGTTCTTCATCACATACTGTCCCAAGGAGTGAAAGAACCAACTCCTCCTTCCCAGGTGGGAAAAGGTTTTTATTCAGATATGTTCCTAGTGCCAGATCAAGAAAATTCTTGGAGACTGGTTCTGAATCTTTCTTTCTTAAACCTGTTTATCATATTGCCCAAATTCAAAATATCACTTCACAACTGGTTACATCATCTTTCTTTCTTCAGCATTGCTGGCAACACTATAGGTTCATAGGTTGGTACTAGGCTATCGGCCCTAGGGCCTATACAATCCTAGCCATAACAATTCCTTGGCTATTTCTTCCCACACTATTTACTTTCCTGGACCCCTATCTAGCAGGGTGACTGACGTGATCCCTGGGGTGAATTTCCTTTCTCCCATCCAATCATCAAGATTCCTTTTGAAGAGGGCCAAAGAGGCGCTCTGCTTGACATGTATGGGCAGTTTATTCCAGAGTCTGTGGAGTCTCTCGGTCAGGAAACTATCCCTCCAGCATGTTTTGTTTATTGTGATGGCAAGGTTTAGATTCCTGGAGCGTGTGGCTCTGAGGGAAGTGTAGCATGTCCAACAGCTCTGGGTTTGACATAGCCTTGTATGTTAAGCAGAGATTGCCTCTGAGTAGACGATATGCGACAGAGTATAGCTGGAGTTTTTTAAGGCGGTCAGCATAGGGCATCTGCTTTAGGCCTGTGATTCTTTGTGAGGTATTTCTGCGGCCTTTCCAGTTGTTGCAGATGTCTTGAGAGGTACATACCAAATGGGGCATTGTATTCTATAATGAGTCTAATGAGGGATGAGTAGCAGTGGGACAATGACCTCCTTTTTTCTGGATGAAAAGCCCTTAGTGATGAGGTGTGCCACATAGAAGGATTTCCTGACTGTTGTGGCAATGTAGTTATCGAAAGTGAGACCACTGTCCACCTGTGTCCCTAAGTCTCTTATCACACTTTCGGTGTTTAGTGTACTGCCACCTATGTGGTAATTTACGGGTACATGTTTTTTCCCAAAGGGGATAACTGTACATTTCTTGGCATTGAGCTTGAGCCCATGGCTCTGGCACCAAGTATCTGCTTCTGCAAGGCCCTTTTTTTAGAGTATCCACATCTTTTGGGGATTCAATAATGGCTCCCAGTTTGCAAATGATAATCTGCGAACTTTATTTGCCAGAGTCTGTTAGTGTTGGCCTGTACTTCAGAGAAGTAGATGCCAAACAAGAGCGGTCCCAGGACTGAACCCTGAAGTACTCCACTTGTCACTTGTCTGTAGCTGTATTTGGAGTCGGCTACTTTTACAGTGTGGGTTCTGTCAGCCAGTTGGCAACCCATCGAATGACGTAGGGATTAATGCCCAGCTTAGCAAGTCTGTATATGATTCCAGAGTGGGGGGTGGTGTCAAAGGCCTTGGCGAGGACCAGATAGGCTGTGTGGACTGCCTTATCCTCGGCCATGTCTCTGGAGACCGATTTGAAGAAGTCATTCAGGTTCAGGAGATAAGATTGGCCCTTCACGAACCTAAACTGGGTGGGGTCCAGTGTTTGAAGGTTGCCATTGTCTTTGTTTATAAGTTCCATGGTAATACATTCCATGGCCTTGCAGATCAGGCTTGTCAGACTGATGGGGTGGTAGTACCTGGGATCCAAGGTGGATCCCCCCTTGTGGTGTGGGATAACTGTAGCTGTACACCACTCAGTGGGTGCAAAGCCTGAGGTGAGGCTATGATTAAACATGATACTTTGCTGAGGTGCCAGTTCATTTTGTAGTTCATGTAGTACACAGCCCTGGATGTCATCTGGTCACCTAGACTTAACAGATGCTTATTCTCACATTACTATTCATCCAGACTTCAGATGCTTCTGAAGGTTATGTGTGTCTATATCACATTATCAGTTCTTTGCCTTACCCTTTGGACTATCCACTGCTCCACGAGTTTTCACAAAGTATTTTGCTGCAGTTATAGCTCATTGCAGGCTGAAGGATAAACATATCTTTCCATGTTTATACAACTTGCTTAACTTTGCAGTCTTTTTCAAAGTGCCAGGAATCTCTCTCTTGGTGAGAGATCACAAGCTGGGATTCCAGTTGAGTATTCAAAAGTCTTTATTGACTCGTCCACACAGGATTGTGTTTCTGGGATGTCAGACACCTCAGTTCAAAGAGCGTTTCTTCCACAGGAAAAAAAACAAAACTGGCATTTATCAAGATCTATTTCTAAGGTTTTCCACTCGTACTTTGTTCACTACAAGACAAAACTCAGGATTTTGGGTCTCATGGCATTTTTGATTCTCATGATACCCCTGGCAAGACTTCACATGAGAAGGATATGGTGCTGTCTGAAATCTCTTTGGTCCCAACGTCAGTACCCTTTATCTTTTCAAATCCCACTGCTGGGGTTTGTCAGAAGAGAAATCTTTTGATGGAGACAACAGATGTCCTTCAGTCCAAGTCTTCCCCTCTCCCTCTCTGCTCCAAAGCATTCAGTCATCGCAAACCCTTCAGACTTTGCTTCAGGAGGAGTTTTAAGAGGAATTAACGTGCAGGGGCTGTGGGACATCAAGGACAGATGCACACACATAAGTATCAAGGAGATGCTTGCCATGATCAAGGCACTCAACTCTCTGAAACATCTTTGGTCCCCAGGACCTCTTCAAATGGTTAAAAACAGTATCACAGTTATGTGTTACATCAGCAAGCAAGGGGGGACCAAGGCCATGCCCTGTTTGCAGAATAACCATGTTAGCTTGGAATATAGCTTCACAGCACAATATCGCTGTGCAAGCATCCTATATCCCGTCGGAACAAAATTGTTTGGCAGACAAGCTGAGCAGGACCAGAGCAGACTGTCACAAATGGAAACTAGATAAGTAGGTCTTCCAAAGTTTGACCTGATCTGAGGGGAGTTCCTTGAGTAGATCTCCTTGCCTCCTCTCTGAAAATTCAATTGGCAGGATTCTGTTCCAGGTTTCTATGCAGAAGCTTGGAAAATCGATACCTTTTCTTTTCCTTGGACAAAAGGTTCTTGTATACTTTTCCACCCTTTCCACTGATATTTCCAAGGCATTTCTGAAGATTCAGAAAGAACCCCCCCCCCCCCCCCAAGATCGTTATGATGATTCCCTTCTGGCCCAGGTAACCAAGATTCCCCATTCTTTTGTAAATGGCCAGGGTCAATTACACAGGCTTTCTCACAGAGTGGATCTACTCACACAAGAACAGGGATGTTTGGTAAACTTCAACATCAGTCGACTTCAGTTGTCTCCCCGCATGATCACCACAACGATGTTGGGGGATTCATTTACCAGCTATTTCAACATGTCTGCCCATGGCTCCTCCTCTTTCAGTGTAGTCTCAAATCAGAATGTTCTTGAAAGGGGCTTTGCATAAGAGGCCTCCCAGAAAACCAGTTGCCCCTCCTTGAGATCTTATTTTTGTGTTATTGCTCCATTTGAACCAGATAATCTGGCTGACTTGAGGTTCTTAACACGGAAAACAGTTTTACTGGTCTGTGTGACCTCTGCAATAAGAATATCTGAGTTGCAAGCTCTCATGGTGAGTCAACCCTATCTCATTTTCCATAGGGACAGAGGTTCTTTGAAAATGAATCCTTCTTTTATGCCTAAAGTGGTGTCCCAGTTTACTTTATCAAACTATCCATCTCTTTGTTTTCTTTCTTGAACCTAAAAATAAGGGAGAAAGGATACTCTATACCTTTGGTGTTCACAGACACCTCTGGTACTATCTTGACAGAACTAAATTTTTCATATTCTTCAGTATACTAAAATCCTTCTGGAAGGAGACATTCACCTTAATCCTGGCTCCTACTATCGTATTGATGATAGAGACATTTATCTTCCATACACAACTGTAACCCTACAGTGATTAGCCCCAACCCCCGGTAGTTTACCTTTTGCTGCCATAAATGTTAGAAGCATAAGAAATAAAATTGCTGAACAACATGCCTGTGTTACGCAACATAAACTTGATAGTTGCTCTAACTGAAACCTGGCTTAAACCCAACATAAGGGACTCCCAGATTGCACCTTCTGACAATAATATCATCCATAATGACTGTGTAAAGAGGAAAGGTGGTGGTATCACTCTAATATTTTCCAACAACTACATTTACCCTTACAACAAATCAACACAAAAATTCAATTCAGCAAAACTTAGTTTCCTAAAAATTAAACAGTTATAAACAAGTACGTATTACTGTTCTTTACATTCCTCCTGACAACAGTATAGCTGTACTGGAAAATATCCTACATCGGATATCCATAACAATTCCACAAGAAAAAATACTACTGGGTGATGGGAATGTCAGTTGGACATAAACTCTAGCTCCCCTGCATCTAGCATGAACGAACTTGGTTTCATGCAACTAATTAATAGTCCCACATATCTTAGCATGACCTCAAATTCCCTATTAGACTGGATCCTAGTATGAAACCCTTGCAAATACACCACCACAGATACAATGTCTGAATATCTCCGTCTTCACCCAATCTATACAACCAGATGTCTTGCACATCCACTTTAACAGTATGTTTATAAAACAACATGCAGCCTTTCCAAGTTAAACCTAGAAATGTATATTACTGCTCTATCATCTATTAACTGAAACTTCCCAAAAGTCCTCCTCCTAGATGACGATGGAAATGAATTCAGCAGAAATATCCAGAATATCCTAAATAGCCTTGCACCTCGTAGAAGGAAGAGACTGAAAACAAATACTGGAATTTGGCTATTTAAAAACAGTAGAATGCTAATGAAAGAGAAAAAGCATGAAAAGAATGGCAAAAATATAAGACACCGCAATATCTTGAAAAACTTCAGAATGCTTTGCAATCATGCTAAAAAGCAAATTATTGAAGACAAAAAACTGTACTGTGTTAACTTTCAGAATAATAGTAAACACAGCTATTAAAGACATCGGCTTAGCTTGGGAGTGCCTTCTGTGTGGAGTCTGCATGTCCTCCCCGCGGTTGGGTAGCGTTCAAAAGACATGCGTGTGTAAATGGGCGTGCCTTCGTTGAAGGTTGGGCGTCGAGCTGACACCTCGGTGTTTCATAAAAATCTACTGCCAATCATTAGCGGACCGGAGTTCGGCTGTGGCGACCCCTTACCGAGAAAAAGCCGAAAGACAAACAACAACAACAGCTATTAAAGAAATCTGGCATCCCAGCTTATAAATTCAACTATAACCCTTCTCCCAATAACACATCACTTGAATCAACAGTACAGTTCAACTCATAGATCATGTAGCATCTCTAACTGAGGATTCCCCAGCATCTAATCCTAACCCTGCCCAATAGTCATGTGTCAACACATCAACTTTCACCTTCAACCCTGTGTCCATATCCTATAAAAAAACTACTCTTAAACCATGGTGTAATTCAGCCAATGACCTCCCAGGCAAGTAAGTAAAGTAAAATAGCAGCCAATAGAATTGCCTCGTCTGTCTCAATGCTTATAAATAGATCAGTCCAGGAGTCCCACATCCCCTCTCTCTGGAAAAAGTCACACATCTGCACAAAAGAGGACATTCAACAGATATTACTAACTGTAGACCTGTATCCCCCCCTCCAAATTACTTGAGAAATGTATTCATTAAAAATTGCTAAACTTATCCTCCTTCCAAAATACTTGAAAAATGTATTCATTAAAAATTGCTGAACTATCCCCTGCAGAAAGAACTCTTGTCCCCCACACAACATGGCTCCCATCCTTCCCATAATACTAATACTGCACTTCTAATGTATATAGAGCCTGTCAGTAAAACTAGATTTAATGGCAGACTAGTCTCCTCCTTATTTTTAGACTTGTCTAAAGCCTTTGACAGTTTGTTACACAAGACTTCTACTTCAAATGTTCTCATTGGGTCTCTCTCATCCCATCCTTTTATGGTTTAAAAGTTACCTATCCAATAGGTATCAGTAAAATGGCATTCCACCCTCTCTCCATACCTCCCATTTACCACTGATATACCACAAGGATGTATACTTGCTTGCCTTCTCTTTAACATTCCCACCAACACCCACAACATATCTACATAGCGGGCCTCCCTAATAGAGTACTCGGATGACTCCACACTCATTTGCACATCTGATAGTATGGCACACCTCCAACAGAATTACTTGAGAATCTTTAACAGTCACTGAAACATGACTTTGTAACTTGACTCATGCTCCACCCTAAAAAAAAATGAGCTACTACTATTTTTCCCAAATTCCTCTGTCATGAAAAAACAAAAATTTTGAGTCCTGTCTCTTGTTAATACAACCACTGATGTCACTTCTCATAGCAAATTATTACAGATGAGCGTGGATGATAATCTTAAATTTGACATGCATATACAAAATTGCATAAGAGAAACTCATCAAAAACTAGGAATACTTTTTCGAGCTAAAAATGTTCTCAGCAATGCAACCAAAGCTACACGTGCTCCTTACTTATATTATCCCTACACTTCTTTATGGCACTCTCATCCTTACTAACCTTCAGGTGTCACAAAAATCAAAACATGAACAGCGCTATAACAAAGTTGCAACATTTTTGCAAACATTCCTTTCAGAGCCCACGACTATATAGCACTACAAAGCCTAGCCTAAACTGGTTAAAAATACCCCAATCAATTAACATATACATAGCTTTTTACCACATGTAAAATTATCCAGAATCCATCTGCTTGTCCAGCACTATACATTCTCTACAGCTATGTTCCCAGTTGTTTAGTATAATCCAGTGACCAAAAATTCATGTCTGTCCACAAACCTGTCAGATCTGCTGGGCATTTTCTGTACTTGCACCATGTTGCTAATGCCTGGAACTCCTCACCTGTATCCATCATTTCAGTAGCCTCCCTTCCATCCTTCAAAACTGTTTTGAAAGACTTCCTAGCAAAAAGCTGGCTCTGTTCTTGCTCAGCACTAGGGTAAACTGTGTATCCCTAAAAGTGAACAAACAGCTGTGCTTACCTTACACCTCCATACTCTCCCTTCTTCACTCACGTCCTTGCTTCTATCAACTTCTCTTCCCTGGCTGTCTTTCTAAATATGCCATAAGCCTGCATTTCTTTCACTTCATATTGCAAGTCCTGTTTGTGTTATACTAATTTACCTTTAATTTCTCTGTAAACTGGCTAAAATTCCTCTAAATGTTTAATCATTGTCATTTAATTTGCATCTGTTCCTAATTAATGTTTTCATATTCTGTCTAATTTGCTATAATTATTTATGCTTTAATTGTTTTTGTATGATTTTAAAATCTGTAAAATAAATGCATTGTAATAAATACTTTGGAAGTTTTCTCCCCTGACTTCTTCTTAAAATGACCTCCTACCCAGTCAGACCTTCCCGGTAATCAAATGTCAGCAAACAAAACAAATCTTTCAGATCTCTGGATCATTTGTTTATTTCTTGTGAAGGTGATAAAAAGGGACAACTTGTGTCAAATTGGACTATTACCAAATGGTTGTCTATTATACACACCATATCAAATCTAGTCAAGGATCACTCTACCAGGGCCTTGACTTCATCTATAGCTTTTTTGAAAAGGGCTGGATTCTTTAAATATTGTAGAAACTGCTACATGTCCTCTGTACCTACTTTTACAAAGCACTAGAAATTTGAACCATTTTCTATATCCAGAACAAGCTTTGCTATGACCATTCTCCAGGGGCTCCCGGGCTACTCTTCTACCTCCCAAATGTAGTTAGCAAAGTTAATATACTCATGTAGCTAAAGCTATTGCAGCAGTGATCAGTATGATGAACATAGTACAGTTGTGTAAGTAAAACCATAATAGTAGATATTTGAGTGATCACTGCTGGAATAGCCACTCCCTCCATCATAGGTTCATAGGTGTGTACTAGGCTAATGGCCCTGGAACCTTTACAAGCCTAGCCCATAGGATTACCCTGGCATCGTGCCACCCAACCTTAGTTCCCAGTGCCTCTATCAAGTAGAACCACTGGAGTGATCCCCGGGGTGAATTTTCTATTTCCCATCCACTCATCAAGATTTCTCTTGAAGAGGGCCAGTGAGGTGCTCTGTTTGACATGTATGGGAAGTCTATTCCATAGCATGGGCAGTCTCTTGGTTATGAATCTGTCCCTCCAGCTTGTTGTGTTGAGTGTAGTAATGAGGTTGACGTCTCCGGAGCATGTGGTGTGGAGGGATTGGGATTTCTTTAGATGTAGCGGGTCAGACATGAATTTGTAAGCCAAACGGACGTCACCTCTAAGTAGGCAATAGTAGACAGAGAATAGTTGGGTTTTTTTGAGTCTGTCTGTATAGGACAAGTGTTTAAGGCCTGGGATCCTCTTTGTGAGGTACTTTTGCAGCCTCTCCAGTTGTTGCAGGTGTCTAGTGAGGCACATGCCAGATAGGGCATTGTACCATCCCCCCCATTTTTTGGTGTGTGTTTTATGCCAGGGTGTGAACATTTATTTTTTGTTGTCCCTAGCATTGCCCTTTGAGTTCAGCCTCCATGTCTTCTGGTAAGAAATCTCTGAAGGGCTTTGTGCTCAAACTTGTCTTTTAGTCAGCTCAGTTCGCCTTGAGCTGCCTGACAGTTTGGGCATGTGGAATGTGCCTAAAGCTTTGAATATACTTAGCAGGATATACTTTATTGTACAGGTAAGATAGGCTTGTTAACTTTTTTTTACTTTGCTGCTGTGTGTGTGTGTGTGTGTGTGTGTGTGTGTGTGTGTGTGTGTGTGTGTGTGTGTGTGTGTGTGTGTGTGTGTAGATTAAATTCACCTTGAGTGCTTTTAAGGCCAGGATGAGGGATAGTTTTTGAGTAGTCCAACAGGAGTGGGTGTTTTAACAGCAGGACCTACAGGGGGGCTGCAAGAAGGAATTAAATTACTTGCTCTGCACGCACGTGTCTTGCAGAGGTGAGTGTAAGTATATGTAGTTAGTTGGTTTTATTATGTAATGGAAGAAATTGATACATTTTGTTTACTGTATCTAATGGCTAGAGTTTTTTTGTTACAATGTAAGGTATATAAGATGTATGAGATTATTACAGATGGTTGGAATCTTGAGAATCCTATTTGTTATTAAATGTCAAGATAAAGTCCTTGTTAATATACCCAGTCTTTAAGATTATTTAGACCTTGTTGTACAAGTAGATATAGCCATTAGCAGTACACATATATTCCCAAAGGTTATTTTGTTTAAGTAAATAAGTTCAAACTTTTATCCTTATTTGTTTGTGTGTCATGTGGAGAAGGATAATAATGAAGAAGTGAAGGAGGATATAAGAAAATAAAGATGTTATGGGCCAAAGGGAGCAGAGAAGTAATATGGAGGACTCTAGAAGAAGGGATACCAGAGGTGGTTATTAATATAAAAGAAACCTTATTGGGTAACAAGATGGAAAATGGGCATAGTACGAAAAGAGTTTTTCAGGCAGATGATTCAAATGATAAAAGTAATTTGGAAAGAGTTACAAAGAAGTAGAGGAGGAAGGCTTTAGGTGGTTCTGATATTTGTTTAGTGGGTGCAGAAGTAAGTAATTGATAGTCATTGTATTTAGAAGGAAACACTTTTTTCCAGTAAAGAACTTTTGATTGTTGATGATGCTATGTTAAGGGGAGTTAGGAATTTGGTACCTAATTTGGTAATGGTCAGCCTACTGCTTCATGCTTGAGAGGTTGTAAGATGTGGGAAATTTTAATTGCATTAAAAAGAATTTTGATGGTGGGAAATCATATGGAAAAGTTATTATTATAGGGGGGATAAATGATGTAGGTAGGAGTAATGATTTACTTTTTAATGATTGTTAATGAGATTATAAAAGTGAGATGAAATGTTTTGAATTGGTATTTTTTGATTTTGTACATGTAAAGAGGTTTGAATTTACATTACGAAAAATAGCTACAAGTTTTACTAATAATATTAGGACCCTTTGTTATCAAGTTGCTGTACAGGTTATTACATTGTAGGAATAAATGGATGTTAATCCTATCTTATTTAGTATAGGTAAAACCCACCGAGTTATTAGGAAGACAGACTTCTATTAAAGAAACTACTTGTGTGTTTGAATAATATTTTTAGAGGTAGCTTAGTATTATTATAAACCGAGGAACATGAGGATGTGTTGCACTAAAATTCATATTGTGCAATGCTAGAAGTCTTAAAATCCTTTCCTTTGAAACAATAGTTTGAAATTGGGAGTTTGATGTAGTAATGATAAGTAAGACATGGTTTTCAGAAAGGAATCCATCTTTAGGATTGCAAGGATATAAGGCATTTCATATGGTAAGAGAGCATAAAAAAGGTGGGAGAGTATCCATTTATATTAAGGAAAAGCAGGTTTTCAGTATGATTAATATTTGTGAGAAATTTCAGATTTCAGTTAAAATAACTTAATAAAGAAATTATTTATATTTGTTTCATAGACCTCCAAAGCAAAGTTTGAAAGGACCTAAGGAATTTGATACTTAATACTCATCCCATTTTGAGGATAATTTTGATATTATTATCTGAGATTTTACTAGATGATATGTTAAATGGGATTGTTATAAATATTCCATTGCTGTAATAGGTGATGTGGTAAAATATAGTTGTGGGCATGGCTATGCACAAATTAAGGATGCCACAAGAAGTTCCAGCATCTTAGATGTTGTATGGACTAATGCAGTTAAGTGTATTGAGGGTTATTTAATTGTTCCAGATTGTTTGGGATCTGATCATGTTATTAATTGGTCATGTAAAACAGAGGTTAGAGATTTGATAGCAAAAAAATGTAGATCACATAGACATGCTTGTTATAAATTATTATAATTATATTATTCAGTATTTCGAAAACAGTTTATAAATTGGAATTGGGGAGGGGTGGTTATTATGAGAGGGAGTGAATTTTATGACTGTATTTTTAAGGTTATCAAAAAGTATGTTCCATTGGAAATTGGTAATGACAACAATTACAGATCCCAGTGATAGAACAGAAGGTTAAATAAGAATATTAAAGATTACAATTTTGTGGAAACAACCTAATATCAAAAATAAAGATAGAGATATAAAGCCTAGCAGTCATTTTAGAAGACAGCTTAGAATAACTGTAAGAAATTACTAAGAGAGACTGGCATGTTATACTATAATTATAGAATTGTTAGTGATTATTGCCAAATACCATTAATAATGTTTGTAGTTAGGTGGATTAAAATCTGGTAATTGCGTAGGTTAAAAACTGGTGAATCTTTATCTAGGATAAAAGGCTTTAGTCATGGCTTCCCTCTGAGGTCTGTTTTGGAATCTGTTAATTTTGTAATCTTAATGGCAGATTTCCCAGATTCGGATAAAATATGTTTATGTAAATATGCAGATGATTTGAAGGTTGTATCAGTGGTACCACATGTAAATGAATATTAAAGATTGCAAGGACATTTAGGGTCTATCTTTATGGTCTGTTTGCAGTGATATAAAATTTAATGTTAAAAAGATGTGGCCAATGCATTTTGGAGATAGTAACAACTGTTATCCATACCGTATGCTGTAAATTATTGTTGAATATGAGTGGTTGACAATGTATGTGACTCTGGTACAAAGATAAAAAAATTAAATTTTGAAAGGCATCTTTTGGAGATTATTAAAAACAAATATGACTCAAGAATATATTTAGAACCATAGTAATAGGGAAAAGTAAGTATTGTTGCCTGTATGTAGGACTGTAGTAAGACCTATTATGGAATATTGTGCTCCAGTTTGTATGTATAACTGTAGAAGACTCGAAGACTGAGAAGGTTTCAGAAATATTTTACTAAACATATTAAATGAATAGAAGGTATGTCATGCATATAACAGAAGGTTGAAATAATTGCATTCTGTTAAGTACAGGTTGAGGAGGGGTGGGTTAATTATAATTCATAACTGTTTTTGTAACATGTTATGTTGCAAATGTTAGATAAATTAAAGGCAGTCATCAGAATGAGACTGGGAATAATATTTTTTATGTTAAATTGCCAGTTGTTAAAACTAAAGTTGTACATTTTTTTTATTTTATACAGGTAGGTTTTGGAATATACCATTAAAATCAGGAAAATTGATCAAAAGGCAATCTGTATGAAATAACTAGATGTTTGGGTGGGCGAAAGGGTATCTGTTTCAAGATATAATTGTGGCAGACTCTCTGAAGTTCTTTTTAGGCTACAAGTTAGTACACAGTTGTATTAAACATGAAGTCCTGAATCTTTTGTACTTTGTCCATTATGTCCTTAATAATCCTCTATAATGCAGAGTGAGTCAGTAGATAGTCCTGCTTTATTTATGAAGTAGCTTGATTTACCCATATTGGTTGCTAGTCTCAATTCTTCTGCTGTGGGTGAGAAGTTGCTGATGTGTATGATTCATGGTTTTCTTTCTTTTGATCCATGCACATTTCTTTCCCTTTAACAGACAATACAGTGGCACCTGTCTCCGTTAATGCTTCAGAATCTCATTGTGTATAGAAGCTACTGCTTGTATAATTGAGTTAAGTGCAACCACTGCATCATCTTCCATTAAAGCAGTATTCCAGTTTACAGCTTCAAGTTCTTTTACTAGATTCCCTCTTTTTGGAGAATCATTTTCCTGAGACATTTATTAGAGGATCACTCTGATGCTTAACAACCATTATTAAATGACTGGGCAGTGGATTGCTAGGGGGATTTTATTTATTTATATATTTATTGCTTGATTGATGGCCCTTGATTACTAGGATACTCTAACTGGGCAGTAAAAGCCCTTTTCATCTGAGGCCTGGTGAGAAAAAATCCACACAAAGGAAATAGTTAACAGACAATTTTAGCCAATAGATGCAGTTTGACTACCAAGTATGCATAAATGTGAGACAAAGTACATTTAGTGAAGCAGTTGGGTGTGTCATAGTTACAGCCAGATGTATAGTTACTAGATAAATAGTGAACATTAAAATTCATACACAGAGTTGCTTCACTTATGGATATTACATTCAGGTACAGAGACTGATTCACAGATTAAATTTACATTTTTTGCATAGAGTTTTCACATATGAGTATACAGAGTTGTTCTAGAAATGCAGTATAACCATTGTTATTGGATGGACATATGAAGCAATTTAGACTTTCGTTTACTTAAAGACAACTCCATTTGAATGCATTTTAGGCTTATGGTAAAGAGAAAAGGAATATAGAATAAGTATGATTAGAACTATCTGTGGCTACAGTAAAAGTCTAAAATGAGACATAGTGAAGTTGTTTTTAAATCTGGGGAGGCACAAAGGTGAGTTTGAGAAGGAGGGAAGGGAGTGAAACACTATGAAATCTCAAAAGATAGATGAAGTTATCTGAATTGTTTTGGGTGGGCAAAATTATCAAAAATAGAGTTTGGATGGAGAGCATTTTAACTTGGGGATGTGCAAGAGCACAGCCTCGAGTCATGTAGGTATTTTTTTTTTCATTGGTAATTTGAAAGAATAAGATTTGTTTGAGAGATGGAGTTCTACTTTTGTGAGATGTAGGTTGAATATGAGTCTCTGCAACATCGTTAGATTTTGTTACAAGTAGAAGGAGGCCATCTGTGAAATGAATAAGTCTAGTTGGGGTGTAATGGGAGATTATTCTATACAGTGATGGGCAGTTTTCGGGTTTAGTGAGGAGATTGTGAGTTATGGGGCTGCATATTAAAAGAGTTTGGAATAGGTGCTTTGAGACAGTATGCTTTATTGCAGCATCTGTTAGGTAATCTAATTTTTGGTATTTTTTTTTTTACTAGCTGTCTTAGATAATAGTCACATATTTGAGATGGTCATCCATTTTGTTTTCATGCATTTATGAGTTGTGTTGGTAAAAAGTACATCCAGCAGGCTTTCTACCATTTGATTTTAATTTACTGTAGTAGTGTCTGTGATGCCCATGCCCTGGACCAGCAGTCAAGGAGCCTCAATCCTCACCACTAACACCAGAGAGGGCATATCATATATGAGGAAAGGATTGCAAATACAGACAGTGAAGTGCTATTTCCCTTAAGAGCACACAGAGATCACAGTCAGTCTGGGGCTGGTCGCTCCCTTGCTCTCCATGTCCCCAATAAGACTCCCCACTGGCACAGCTATAGGGTCCAGATCTCAGCCTTGTGGGCAAGCTAAAATCTCCAGCACACACTGTCCAACCAGTGCTTCATGTCCCTGCTCAAGGAGCTGACACACACACACACACACACACTTTGAAATAAGAGTTTATACAACCACTCAGACACTTCTGGGGAAGGGTGGCACAGGTTCTCCAGCTGTGCCCCTTTTACCCAGACTATATGGTAGTACCACTTGCCACCACCCACTAATAATTATCAGCTACTCAAAGGCCCTTAAAAGGGTGTCCAATTAATACTGTGCAATATTATCCAATTGGTAGTATAATCCAGGGCTAAAGCTGTTAGAGTGGCTTTGTACAGTTTTACCAAACACATGCAAGTACTCTTAAGAGCTTAAATTATCTCTACACAAAGCAGCCACAGTTGAAAGGTTTTAAAATATTTAATAATAAATAATAAAAACACAAGACAATACTTTGTACTACACAGTGCTAGTCAAGAATTCAGAGATCACACAGAAATACTTAAAATAAATCATTAGTACAGTTCTAACATCACAGAAAAACACTTAGTCTAATCTTTAGTTCCTAGCTATTTCTAAAAGAAAACACAAGTCTAAGATAACTTACATATGAGCAAGACAGTGCTGTGAGGTGGATGGTCAAGACAAAAATGCTTAATGATCTCTGTTTCTCTCTGTTTAAATTGAAATTGCAGTTCTGATAAACATTATATTATTCTTTCACTTTCCTAGTGTTCCCAGGCTAACAGAAACTGCATCTACATTATTTTCCACCTAGGCAGAAACACGAGCAATAAAAATACATTTGCATGTTTAAATCTAGCAATCTAACTCTTGGTTAAAACAATAGAACGAATGTGCTAGCCCAGACGGAATGACTCCGAATCTTAACTTCAAAGACAGGCATGAAGTAATTGTAACTTCAAAGGACAGACAGGAAATGCTTGTCTTAGCTTACTTCACAGCAGAGAGCAATGCTGTTACATTTTTTTAAGTTCAACATTTCAAAGCATATTTTTTCATTTACGAAAACAAGTCTGCAGTTCAACATTCATATTTACAAATTATAGAATTATCTATAAAATTCTATCTGGCTAGGCTGGCAGCCTTCAGTGTTGCATACATGCATGTATGTCGCTTTATATTGCTCATGGAGCAGCTGTGTTTGTAAGGGGAGTTAACATTACTGGGATAGTGTGTCATGTGATAATCTTCACTTCAGCTGTTGAGTACATTTTTTTTCTTCTTTTTCCTTTTACTCTTCTGCCAGCCATCAGCTTTCATCCCTTAGGTCTGAATTCTGCTTGATTCCCCCAAGTACCTCAGTATCACAGAGACCACCGATGGAGGATGAGAGCTGACTTGGCAGGGAGTGTCACCCAGGCAGCTGCAAAGTTTGTTAAACCCCATTGTTTGCATCACACCTCAGTGGCCTTGGTGTCTGACTTCACCTTCTGCCCATTCCAGGGACTTCCATGTTTAAGTGAGGATCCCAATTGTGACAGGAAACTACTGGAATCCTCAGAACTTGTGCTCCATCATAATTGCTGTAGAGTTAAGAAAACTTTTGTTATGTATACTAAACCAGCTCCTGGCATGTGTGCTGGTGTACTAGGGAAAGGCCTGCTGTGTCTTCCACCTGATGCATATGCACCCTTGCACAAATGCCCCCATGAAAGTTACCATGAACACCTCTGGTCAGTAGTACTGCTTGCACTTTGTAGTAAGTCAGTTGATAAACTAGCTTTTCCTGTCTTTGCAAGTACAGTGTAAACCATTTTGGCTAATGCATATATTTGGATGCCCTTAGCCGAGCATGCTTGCAGAAGTTTCAAGAAGTTTTGCTGGAGAACAACTCTGGAAATTGTGTGGATTTTTCTCAATTACCTTTGTCTACTGAGAAGATCATGAATATTGAGTCATGGTCACTGTATGTTTGCTTTGCTACTGGAAATTCTACTTCAGGTTAGACATAAGTCTTGTGAATCTGTAGCTATTAAATACTGTGATAGTCACTTACCAAGTCATAAGTTGTGGCTGGGAAGCTAGGATAGGTAGGTTTCTAGCTTTGGAGTTATGACAGCTTAACAGTACAGGCAAAGCTGTGCCTGCATGATAGAGGTTGCAGGTTCTCTGGGGAATCTGATCCATGATGGTAAGGATCCTCCTCCCTAAAAATAGGAATATGTTTTTTCAGATAGGTTTGATATATTGTGATTGTTCTTAGTTTTGGTATAATTTCCCAATGCTGAACTCTCAAAGTAGAGCTGTAATGTTAAACATTAAGTGATATATATTTTCATTGTTCCTTAAGGAGGACTGGTGTCAGTGAAGTTGAATATTTATACTTAATGAGATACCTTTGTTGGATGTATTAGTTAATGTAGTTAGGGTATAGAGATGAATGATGTATTTTTAAGAAAAGTGCAAGAGTGATAGGGAAGGATTATGACATCATTTATACAGTTTTATGTTAAATGAGCAGTTTGAGTAATGGTAAGGGTATACTGGAGAGGAGTGAATATTGTACTGAAATTTTGAAGCAAGTTAAATAAGTTGTACAGTTGCTGCTGTTTGTTATATTTTCATTTTCTTTGTGTGGTTGCATTATTAGTGTAAGTTTGAGCTTGTTTAAGTAAGTACTGTTCTTAACAGATATACTATAATAAAAAATATAAGAGAACCATAAAACAATGTTAACATTATTCTCCAAGTGTGTGCCAGTTGTAACAGTTTTCTTATTTGTTTTATTGATTAGGTTTTAGTTAAATGTTCAGATGCAAAGTATGTGCAGATGTGCTTATCATGCAATTATGATGTAAATTGTTAATTTAATGAAAGAAAAATAACAGCAGCACTTGACTGAAGTTCTAGAATTATTGAGAGCTCAGGAAATAGTTGATTTTTATTCACCATTAGTGCTTTACAAGACCACAGAGACTAAATATGTTTAAGTTACTGAGTAGAAGAATAGAGCTAAATACTGAGTTTAGTGAGTTGAGTGATACATTAACAAGAAATTACCACATAAGAGCCAGGCTTTTAAGAGAAACAGACCTGTGCTTATCAAAAACTGTGGATGTGTGCAAACCAAGTAAAGTTAGAACACAATTAAAATGATTAAATGATGAAATTTGAGTGCAAGATACAATATTACTAAAAGAATAAGACAAAGTGGGACTTGCAGTGAGGCTATGCTGCTGCGTTAAAGTATATGAAAATGAGAGTTGTGAGAATTTAGAATGGATACCACAAGAAATATGCAGCTTTAATACATATATTTTATAGTAGATATTGTTTTAAATAAGATAGGAAGCCTTTCATTAAATTTAATCCATCTTGTATCAGCAGTGCTAGAAAAGTATATCTAGAAGAGCTGCATAGAAGTAAAAGCAAATGTGTTAAGAATCATCTAAAATTTTCTAAAAATCATTCTGCCCATCATATAGATATTTCTGATGTTGTGCAGAGTCATAGTAGCAAAATCATGCATGATTATTTAGATTTGTGTAAAGAGTTTAGAAGAATGCCAGGAGATTGTCACATAAAAATTAAACTTGAAGTTATGTCATTGCTACCTACTTCTAGGAAATTTCTAGTAACTGTCAGGACTAGAGTAGAGTAGGAACTTAATCAAATTAAATCATTACATGGTTTAATGATTTTTTAAATCCCCACTTTCCCCTTTGGCCCTGTACTTCGTAGGCTGTTGGCTCCACTTAAGGTTTTCGACCCTGCTGAAATATTTTCCACCCCAGTTGTCTCCCAGTCCTCATTGTGGCTTTTCGCCTGTGAAAGAACATCTCTAAAGGACTCCTACTGTACTTCATGCATAGACGTATTAAATCTGTGCTTCAGATTTAATTTCAAAGCTTTTCGACCCTGCTGAATTATTTTCCACCCCAGGTGTCACCCAGTCCTCAGTGTGGCTTTTCACCCATGAAAGAACATCTGTAAAGGACTCCTATTGTGCTTCATGCATAGACATATTAAATCTGTGCTTCAGATTTAATTTCAAAGTGTATGTATCTCATGTATTTTAGCCATTATTGTCTTCTTGTAACATTTTGTTTAACTACCTGGTGAGCAGCAGCTAGCAGCCTACCACGGAGTTTTGTTCCCTCTCTACCTTCCTAGTCCCTTGCGCTTCCCCTGAAGTCCTGGAGTTTTAGCCTTGTAAATACCTGTTTTTGTCTCTAGGTGGCAGCATTTCCTTCTGTCTCTCTAGCCTAATGTGTAGCAATTTTTTGTTTAAATAATATAACCCTCCTTCCAACCTCAATTTCCAGCCACTGTTCTCTCTAAACACTTCTCTGCCCTGTTCAACTTCTAGTCTCTAGCAAACTTCTTTGCAACTCAAATTCTGAGCACTTTCCCTATAGTCTACTTTCCTCAGCTCTGTTTCTTCTATTCACTGATACACTCTCTGGTTCTCCTCTGCTTTGGCTCTACCCGCTCCATTCGCTCTGTGGGCTCACTCTGTTCCCCTACCCCACCCCCAAATCTCACCCACCCCCAGTGGTCCCAGCCATATACCTCTCTAGCCACTCCCACACCCTGTTTGTCCAATCCCTACCCACATCTCATTTAAGGTATTCCTACCTTTTTACCAGCACTCCTCCCTCTTTATAGCATACCTCACTTATTCACACTCTACCTTCAACTCCTTCTTTACAATGCCTATTTCTCCCATATCAGCATACCTAAAACCCCTACTCCTATTCTCAATTCTTCCTTTCCTTTTCCTTCCCTGTATCCTAACTGCTTAAGAACATCTTAGCTACTCTAATTTCCACCAACCCTCTAAACAAACATCCCTACCAGATTTAGCAGCCACCCTTAAACACATGAACATAACATCCATAACCAACTATCTCCTCCCAAAGTATCATAGAGTTATCCATATTACCTATAAATACTACCAAGTCAAGAGAACTCATAACATTACTGAATCTTTCCCTAATTCACACTTTTAGACTACACCAACACCTCCTACTGGATGGTGACATTCATCCCAATGCTTGGCCCTACCAATAATGTTCTTCCTAACCCAGTTAGATCCTCTCCTTCCTCCTTTCACACCCCTACAAGACCTCCTAATTACCTCTTCACAGCTCACCTAAATATACAAAGTGTAAACAGTAAAGTGACTCCCCTTCATGCTCTACTGGATGTTCACGGCTTTGACATCCTATGCCTTACTGAAACTTGGTTAAAACCAGCAACCCATGACTATGAAATCACCCCTCCAGGATATAGTATTTTAAGAATGGATCGCCTTAATAAGAAGGTTGGGGGTGTAGCCTTAATTTACAAATCAGGGTTCCAAATTACCCAACTAGATACTCACCCATCATCTCATACCAATACTGAAATTCTCATCTCTAAGCTACAGCTAAATACTAGTAAGTCCATCTACATTATTTGCTCATATTTACTCCAGGTAATAACATTACCCCCCTAGAAAATCTCCTTAGCTGGCTTTCCAATAACTTTCATCAAGAAACCATACTGCTAGGTGACTTTAATATAGACTGGAATAGCTGTAATACTGATAATCCAACTAACCACATTAGCTTACATGGCTTCTCCCAAACTATCACCTCACCCACTAGAATCCATAAACCTACCTGTAAAGAAAGTACCTTAGATTGGATTTTAATAAATACACACATTCCAACTTATTTGTCAGGCATTCTCCCAGAAGACATTCGTGATCACTCACTAACTTATATAATTAGACAAAAGAGTAATATTCCTTACCCCTCACTTTCAGAACAACTCACTCCAATAAACATTTCAACCCTGAACACTTCTGAAATGAACTTAGAGTATGCAACTTGGTCACCCCTAAAACACTTCCAGCTAGAGGAAGCAGTGGCATACTTCAGTTCTAAGTTCCTAGAAATCTTGAACTACCATGCCCCCTCTTGCACTCTTAGAAACAGAACAAAAACAGCTCCATGACTCACTAAGGAAACTAAGCAAAGAATTCTATTAAGAAACAAAATTTGGCCAAATGACGAACTTCTAAAGACCCATCTGATCATTTAAAATTTAAACAACTTTGTAATTCTACTAAAGCATCAATATTATTAGATAAAATAAACTTCTACTTTCAACTTCAACAGACCAATCAACACAGTCCACAAAAATTCTGGTCAGGTATCAATAGACTCCTACAGCCAGGCAACTTTAAGACACCAACCCCATCAGGTATTTCCCAAGAGACTCCCAAACAAATTGGTGATACATTTAATATATTCTTTACTGAAGCCATCCAGTCACTTACTAACTCTCTACCTCCTGTATCCTCTAATCTACCCACCTCCTTAACTAACTCTCTACCTACTTTCCAACTACAACCTGTCCCTACATCCCTCATCTGCAACCTTCTTCAAAAACTCAAACATTCTACCCCCTCTGCTGACCTCTTACCTGCTAAATATCTGCAAATAGCAGCTAAAGTTGTAGCTTATCCTATCTTTATCCTAATAAATAGAACCATAACAGAAGTTACCATCCCATCCATATAGAAAGTCTCCCATATAATCCCCCTACACAAAGTTGGCAACTCAACTGAACTTTCTAACTTTCGTCCAATTGCCCTACTCTCTCCCTTAGCTAAAATCATGGAAAAATGCATTCAACGTCAACTGTTAGACCACCTTCTACAAAATAGACTATTAGCTAGCTCTCAGCATGGCTTTAGACCCTTCCACAGCAACGCTACTGCCCTCCTATCATTTTCAGAACACATTAACAAAAACCGTAACAATAACGTCCTCTCCTCTGCAACCTTTATTGATCTCTCAAAAGTATTTGACATGGTTAACCACAACATATTGTTGAATATTCTTGAGTCTCTCTCACTTGATACTCAAGCACATCAATGGTTCAAGTCCTACTTATATAACAGGCAACAAGCAGTGCTTTGGGACAACAGTCTATCCACCCATCTACCTGGTCACCCTTGGTGTACCCCAATGTTCTATTCTAGGCCCTCTTCTATTCTCCATCTTTATAAATGATCTAACTATAAGTATCCCCCAAGCTACATGCATACAATATGCAGATGATTCCACATTAATATGCCCAGCTACAGATCCATCTGAACTGCAGTCCCTCACCCAAAATGTCTTTGAACTAATAGAGAAATTTTTTTTACAGCGTTGTCTTCTCCTTAACCCCAAAAAGACTAAACTATTGATCTTTACTCCTACACAAAAGTCCACCCCAATCGACCTCATTATTAAATCTAATAATGGCACAATCAATCTCAAGACACTACCACCAAACTCTTAGGATTGACCACAACCTGAACTATGGTACTCGTATCAGTACTACAATAAAATCAGTTAACTGAAAACTAGGCTCCCTGTATAGAATTAAATCCTTCCTTACTCCCATAGCTAGAAATACTATTGCCCATACCCACCTTATCTCCACCCTCTTCTATGCCTCTCCTGTATACACAAATCTATCTAAAAGCAACCCCAACAAACTGGCAATCTCCTACAGCAACATTGCCAGATTTGCTACCAGCTCCCCATTCAGAACCCACCAATGCCAAAATCTGAAGCAACTGGTTTGGCTGGAACTGCCTAATCAAATTATATTCCACCAACTGATTATTGCCCATAAACCCCTTTATCATCCATTTAATACACCAATTCTCACAAGTCTAATCAGCCCATATAAAAATCTTACAAACCTACGCTCAGCAAATAAACTACTGGTATCTAGACAAAAGCCCAACAATAAAGGAGGAGATTCCCTTTTTTTCTAACACTGTGGGAAAAAGATGGAACCTTCTACCTGTTGAACTCACATCTCTGTCTTTAACTGCACTATTCAAAAAGTAACTCAAATTATATCTTACAACCCACTGGCTATGTTCTTGTACTAACCCTGACTAAGATCTCTCTTCCTGTCATCCTAGATTATAGCACCAGTTTAATGCTCACTCTGTAGTCACTTTAAGACCACTGCCTTCTTAGTTAGACTTTTTATACCCTTGAAAGACTGTATTGTCATTTTTCTGCCTTTAGCGAAGTCACTGCCCTCAACTAATTTCTCCAGTCTTGTATATATCTATTCTATTTTCCTGTGCCTTATTTATAATTTTCTCTTGTGAATCTCATATCCTTCTGAATACTCTCTCTTCTACTATTTGTTGGTCAACTACACACACAAAAAAAGGGGGGGGGGATGGATTGATTTTTCTATATTTCTTGCTGTTTTTCTATCATGAATGCTAAGTTACCATGTAACACCTGTTGTGTCTGACAAGTGAACTGTAACCAAAGTTGTAATATTTTGTTTGTTCTTGTTTTGTTTATGTGGAGCTTTTCTCCCCGGGCCTCTACTGAAAATGGACATATATTTAGTTAGACTAGCCCGGTCAACAAATGTAAAATAAAATAAATAAAAATAAAATAAAATCATCCATTGCCCTAATTTTACTTAGTTTGATTACTGTTGTAAGGAAATTCAAAATTTGCATTTATAGCAATCTGAAAAATATTAACAAAGCAATTGAAAGAAAACAATACAAATTGCTTACTCCTGAAGTGGTCCAAACAATGCCAAATACTAAGCTGTTTTTGACACTTGATGCAGACCATGGATTATGGCAGAAAAAAATAGCTGAAGCAAGCTGCAGCTTTTGTATCTTTAATATACATTTGGGAATTACAGATTCTTTCAACTACTATTTAGTATTTTATCAGCATTAGAGGTATTCAGAATGAGCATTTTCATTCTCACGTCAGAGAGACTTCATCAGAACCACAGTAACAAACCATCTCAATATGTTTTAATAATTATGCACCCCATACTCATTCATTTGAACCACCTAGTCACAGTCAAACTACTAAACACAAAGAGAAATATGGATAAATAGCCTTGTGCATAAATACTACTAAAAATGGAACTTGATGGGAGATAGACGTCTTAGGTTGAGAGCTGTATGGGCCTATAAAATGTTAATTTAGTTCTGATCAAGTCTTTTTGACATGAGGACAAAAGCTATAAACTGACTCATAAAAAATCAACACTAAAAGTGAATGAAAATGGGGAGGAAATGTAAAAGTGTCCAAATTAAATACTTTAAAAATATTGAAAAAATTTAATGAAATTTCTGCGTCTCGAACTCTACAAATCGACCAAGACTTCTTCAGATTTAATAAACCACAAATGTATCTCCAAACCTTATAAAGGTGAATTTACTGATCATAAATTGTGTTATCTCATAAAACTTTTTTCATTAAAAACATTTAAAATTCACACTGTGGTTCAGTATTTTACCATTACATGCTTTTTGCAATATCTCCCACTTATATTCACTATAATTAAGATAATCATCCCTGCTTCCACTTCTCTCATTAACTGGCAAAAAATGTAGCACTTAATTTCATTTTTTAAATACATTTTTAAGTATTTATCTTGGGCATTTTTCTTCCTTGTTTTTGGTCAGTTTTAATGTTGCATTTCTGTTTTGCTGATTCCAGATAAGTATCTGGTTTTGTGAGTCACCTGTTAATTTTTTTCTTTTCTATATTTGTGTTTACAAGGTTTGTTTTCCCTTTGTTTTCTCTTTCTCTCTCATTTTTTATGTCACCAATCACTTAAGTACTTTTTTAATTTGCTATATTTTCTGAATATGTTTGACGTAGTGATTTTGAGTTAAATAAGAATGGATGCAAAAAAAGATTGACAAGCCTGAAGCAAATAGTCCAATTTCTTATCTTATATCAGAGGGTCTAAAATTTGAACCAGAAAATGTTTGAACAATTGTGCTAGTACCAATTCTAGAAAACTAGTAGGCATTATGTGTGTATCTATGAATCATAGACATGAAAAGAAAATATTTGCTCTCATGTGGGATTAATACCCAAAATCCATCATTCCATGGTGGTGTCACTGCTGCTAGACTTAACAGCCTCTGGAGCTGCAGTAATGCCAACACAGAATGCTGGAGGTCTTTGGCTCAAATCCCATATGAGTGTTAATATTTTCCTTTCACGTCTATGATTTTGACAGTGCCTAAAACAGAATGATTTCTCTGCTTGTATGTGTGTGTTTGTTTATATGTTTTTATGACTGATGCATTGTCTTGTAATTTGTACATAATATATCTGATATAACTATACCTCTAAAATACTGTTAAAGCAAAATGTAGCTTGGGAGTGGAACTGAAAAAGAATTTTAAAATGTTCAAGAAACTAGTTACAGATTATTCAATATTGTGATACTATGATACGAGTAAGGTAGTTGTATTACAAGTAGACATCAGAGCTATAAGGACAGTTATCGTACAAAGAAACTGCAGTTACATATAGATGAAGAGCATTTACAGATGTACAAAAGACACTTGCTCAGCTAGAAAGGAACTGTTAGCAGTAAGGTATGAGTGTGAAAAGTGCTACAAATATATCATTGGTAAATATATTCAGGTTCAAACAGACCAAACCCACTGCAAAGCACATTTGGGAATTATTTCTGCAATGAACCACTAAGATTGCAGAGAATTACTTAGTCTCTAGTCTAGAAGCATTATGAGAAAGTGAAGTGCAGACCAGGTGAAGAAGTGCACAAAGCAGATGCATTGAATATAGCCTATTTTCCAGAGAAGTATGAAAAGTTTTTAGAAGAAGAAGAAATAGAGATTCTTTAGGTAATGTCATAGTAATGAATAGTAGAAGAAAGTGTTTAAGACTTTCAGAGATGTATTGACATTGACTTACAGATGCAGTTACTGAAAGATGTTTCATGAAGAGGTCGACATGAGAAAAAAATCAGTAAGGAAATGAATTCATTATTATTTTTAAAGAAGAAATAAGTTAGGTTCAAGGTTTAATGAACACATCTGACAAAAATAATAATCAGATGAGAAGACACAAAGGATGCAGTCATTGACATCTGAAACAGTAAAGTGAAAAGTAAGAGCAATATACATAATGTTCTGTTGACTTAGAAACATCAAGCAGGGCTATACCATGTGTACTTCATACCATGATAATAGCCCACAGGGAAAGATGCTAGCACACCCAGTACCACATCATTCATGGAGTAGCGTGACCAGTTTAAGTAAGTCATACATCTTGTATGTACATATTATTTCAAATTCTGTGAATCAAACTGACAGGCATAATGATTACAGGTGCTTTTAATACATTAAAGTCTGTATTTTCAAGACAGGAATTAACTAATGCATGAATGGGAATTCAGCAGTCCTATAACCTTTTTTTGACACTGTCCACAGCCCTTTGGAAAAGTGAATACACTTTCAAAGCATTGAAAAGTCTCATTTAAAAGAACAGTAACAAAGGTTTTGATGATTGGTGTCTTGCAGCTTTGGAATATAAGAATACTGAATTGCAAGGATTAAAACTCTCACCATCTCACCGTTGGTGGACAAGTTTGAAATATAGGTCACCGAATGTAGACATATTGCTGATACCTGAAAATCAACACAAAGTAAAAATTATGGAGAAAAATCAGCAGAGATGTAAATACTGCTTTTATAGAAACTACATTAGACTACCAGGTCTTAAAGGTTGAAGATGTGTACTATCTGAAAATGTAATTGTGGGTAAAGCAGCTGTACCAAGAATCTTTGTTGTCCATGTGGAAGATGATACCATAATAGGAAATATTTTCCAGAATTTTTTATAAGATAAGCATGTGGAAGATCAAAGAACCAAAAGTGTGACATTGTGACATCCGGTACTATTGAAGGAAAATGACGGCCATGAAAATTGTGGTATCAAGAGCTGCAGAGAGAGACTGTTCAAGTTGTGTGTCTAAGTAAGGGTGTAATGCAGCAAGAAGATTTTCAAAAGAAAGACTGTTTATTCTGTAAATAATTCACTACAGCAGGAACTGTCCCAAAAGGAAGATCTGTCCACTGTAAATATTTCTGTTAGATATTCCAGATAATGAAAACTCACTGAAGAAACCAGATGGATATGTGATCTGCTTGACAGTGAAATATGATTCTAAGAATTAAGCTAACTCTACTGGAGTAGAGGGGTACAAACCTGATTATGGCCCCGGTGACCCAAGCTCTGTTAGTGGCTCAGGTATCTGAAAAAGTTAGCGTAGAAAGATGGGCATGCCTGTCCTTGGGGAGGTTGGGATGGAATTAGCCATGCACTGTCATGATCTTTTTAAGGAGGGGCAGTGATGCGTATTAACAACCTCATCTCAACACTTGGTGAAATTCCCAGTAGAGGAGAACAAATAGGTGGTGACCATCTGGGAGGAGGCTTGATGATTGGCAGACTTAATGGGGGGTATATAGAAAAGAAAATGATTCTAAAGATTGAATTTTTGTATTCAATTTCTTTACATTTCTTTGAAGGTCTGAGTTGATGTAAAAAAGTTTATAGCATGCAGTGTTAAAACGAATTTAAAATGATCAGTAGTACATATTGCAGTCCTCTTCATATATATATATATATATATATATATATATATATATATATATATATATATATATTTAGAGAGAGAGAGAGAGATGTGTATACTTTTTAAAAGTGGGTTGATGGATATGAACAATGTATGTTTGTGTGTGTGTGTGTATATCTTAAATGGGAATGAGCTAACTACAGTGATTTACAAGACATGGGGCACAGTTCTAGAGAAGTATCAGTTTTAATGTAAATCTCCTTGAAACTGGACCACATATTAATTATTTACTTACTATTTGTACACAAAATTGAAGATGAGCATTGTTGCTGTTATACATAAATGTGGCAGCTGCTCTCACTGTTTTTTTTCCCTGTGTGTTGATGTGGCTGTTGCTGACCATCATTCCTGTCCTTATTCTCTTATACAGGAATTTCCCCCAGGATCAAGATGATAGCTGACAGAGGGAGACCATCATTCGTATACCCATGAGGCTGCACTTTACCATTTTGAGCATCTTGGCAGAGCATTTGCAATGGAGTAATCTTTTCCGTGGGTGTTGCAGTGTGTGATCTACATTACTGCTGAGGCCCACAATGCCTTCCTCCTGTGAATGAATACTTCCATCAGGTGTTGCCTTGATAAGCAAAATGCCCACCCCTAGGATGTGCATTTGCATCTCCACCCCACGTTTGAGAAGGGTTGTGGCAATGCATGGCTAGCTGCCCATCGCTTACCACGTTATGGGCTTGCACATTTACCTTTGATAGCCACATCAGTGCTCATGCCTTTAATCAACTCTTGTAACCTGAGTTGTAGTCAAGACTTTGTCCCTGTGTTGCCACCAGAGTTGGCTTTCTCTTTTTTTCCTGTAGTGTAGCAATGTGGGCAAGTATTAATGGTTTGCTACTGTCATTTGTAAAATTTCTTTCTGTTTTTGTGCTGCTTTTCATGGTTTAGGCAGTGATTGTTACTTGCTGTTGCCATAGTCGGCATTAGGCACCCACGAAACCCGCGGCCGCGGGTAGCCCCAGATTACCTCCCCATGAATGAGGGCCCCCATTCAGCAACCGCAGGTTGCTCCGACCATTACTCTTCTTTGGCTTGGCTCCTTGTGGACATCCTCATAGTTCCCTGCCGCCACCATGAAAATTGACTCTGTTTCCTTGTTTCTTCTTTTTTTTAGATTCGTTGGCAAGCTGCACTCAATCAGGTCCGCTCACTGAAACAAGGGATCTGATTGGCTGCAGCAGCCTGCGAACTAAGTGACCACTCCACATTTCATTTGATTTCGTACAAATAAACGGTTCATAGAATTCTGGTAATGACCAATATCACTGATCCATTGCAGCCAATTTTGTTTTGTGGTTCATTTGCCAGCCCCCATTAAATGTAATAAAATGCAGTCTAAAGACTTTCTCTGTTCTCTCGTAAAGAAACAGGTTGTCACAAAACCCAATGATGTGATGTTGACTGAGAGCCAATGAACCACCTCGGTCAGTGGTCTGTTATTAGTATAACGCCATTGATAAACACAGTAAAATTAGCAATCCATCCGTCCTCTACCTCTTTTCCCATTTTGCACATCGGGTCGGGGTTTCATTTCAGCAGTGATGCCCCAAAATCACATAATCAGCACACTTAACGCTTAAGGACACATACAATGCTTAAGGACGCATACAGTGTCAGTAGACAGTAAGTAGGAAACGGTTTTGTGAAATCACAAGTTTGTTTGTTTTATTTTTATTTGACATTTGGTTACCGGGAAAGTCTGACTGGGCAAGAAACCCATTTTCAGCGTAAGCCCGGGGAGAAACGCTCCATCACAAGGAAAAAGGTACAAAAAATTAGCTTTTATGTAATTAACATCCAAAGTAAAACAGAGAAAAGAGCCAATTTACGGATGAACAAAAAGCCATGCACAGACATTTTTACATGTGTAGATAAATAGGCATGTCTAAGCATATCAAAAACAAATAAGTTTTACAGAGATGATTAACATTCATCTACAGATAATCATTTTAGATATAATGGTTTAACAGAATATGGCCGAGGGAAAGCTCCATCACTAAGGAAAAGGAACAAATGTATAGGTTTAACAGAACGGAGGAAAAACCAATTTACAGATGAACAAGAAGCCATGTAGTACATTATGTTTTTACATGTGTGGTGGATAAACGGGCATATCCAAGCATATCAAAATAAACTTCAGCTTTACAGAGAAGAGTAAACAAATGTACAGGTATACATTTTAATTGGATGTTTAACTGAATGGGGTAGATAGACTGTTTATATGGGAGGCACAGTTGCATCATGAAGGACTTGCATAGATAGATGTGTTTACATTACAAGGTGATATAAATGGCCAGGATTGTCTGAGTATAGTGCCAGCATAGTCATTTATTAAATACAACTAACAGAGAAACAATAGTTAGAATAGGAGATGGGGTGATGAAGGTTGGTAGAGTGAGGAGGAAGAATTAAGATAGTATTTCAACAATACACATTGCGCACAGTGCAAATACATGTGTGTGTGCGCGTGCCTGTGTGCATGATTTTGTGTGTGTGTGTAAAAGTTTGCGCTTTTTCTTCAGTGACGTAGCGGTGGTCTGGGGCAAAAATAATGGTGCTTTCCCCACCATAAAATGTGGGGGAGAAAAATTCCCTGTGGTCCTCTAACATCTAACTTTTTAAATTAAGGAAGGGGGGAGCAGGGTGTTAATTCTGCTCCTTACCCATAACTTCATTAGCCAATAAAGCAACATTACAAATGGAACTTGGGTCTTTTGTTTTTGTGTAATAATAAAATAAATAATAAAACAATATGTAACAATCATGCAGTGGTTAGCAAGATGGTCTCCAGTTCCATCTGCGGCTGGGGTGCCTTCTCTGTGGAGTCTGCATGTCCTTCCTGTGGTCGCGTGGGTTTCCTCCGGGTGCTCCGGTTTCCTCCCACATCCCAAAGACATGATGTAGGTGGATTGGGCACTCTAAATTGACCCTAGGCATGAGTGCACACACGTGTGCCTTCTGTGGAAGGTTGGGCGCTGAGTAGGGTTGCCACCTTTTCAAATGCCCAAAGTGGGACATTTTTTTGTTGAAGCATGAGATTTTGCAGGACAAAACATACCCACAGCCAGTGCAAAGGACAGAACTTCACTTTTTTGCCAAAATAAAAACTTATTTTTAAAGCATTTGATTTACTTATGCTATTTCTTGTAACATTTAAGTGTTTCAGATGAAAAATAACTGTTTTATGCAACTATAAAAAAAAACTTAGTACATATTTTTTGTCCTAAAATCTCAGGACATTTGTCATTTTTTATTTTGGTTTATCTGTTTGTATGAGGGACAATATAAGGGAATGTGAAGTGTAATATACATTTAATTCTGATTGCCCGTTAGGAGAGTGTGTAAGTTAGTTATTTGGGGCAAGAGGTACAATTTTATTTGGCAGTATCTATGCTGTATATGTAAAAGGTAGAGAGTGATGGGATAGGGGTGACGAAAGGGAGGGGAGATAAATAATGGGACAGAGAAGGATATTGTAGTTGGCTAGAGAAGGGATAGGTGGGCAGTCTTGTGAGATGTTGTCTAAGTGAATAATTTTAGGCGTATGGGGTAAGTGGTGAAGATTAGCTTATTTCAGCCTGGGTTGGGACATGACCTGTTGCATGGTAGATCAATGTCAGCATATTGGATTGTGAGTGCTAAGGGATGTGGCTGTGTTGAGGTTGATAATAAATCCACTAAACTGAAGTGGATCAAGTATGTAGCCTTGTGAGACTACTAATGTGAGTGGAAGTAGAGGGGGGTAGATCCTGGAGGTATTTTATTGCTGTTTATGACCTGTTTGGTAGCTTTGGAGCCAGTGGAGGGCTAGGAGGATGCGATTAAGATAGGCAAGAATAGTTAGTAGTTTGTTGAGAGAATAATGTATGATATTTTCAAGATAGTTGGGACATATTGCTCAGTAATGGATCTTTTAAGTATTCAGGATAGGAACTGGCTTCAGCTGCTATTTTTTGAAATTCTGCTGGTAGATTGTCAGCTGAATTTGCAGTAGATTTTGAGTTTTTTACAAGTTTGTCAAACACTGTTCTGATATCTAGGTTTATAGTACTGTTTTACACTATCCCTGATGTTACACCTTGTTCTGCAGTTTTTTGGCTGTTTGAATTATGGTGAGAGGTTAGGAGGTTGATGGGGCCTGTACATTGCTTAAAATGCCTAATGCTGGGAGGGTAGTTAGCAGCTGTGAGAATGTTGTTGAAGGCATATATGTTTTGAATGTATACTAATGAAAACCCTGTTATGCTACTATTGTGTATAACCACAACTTGAACCTTGCTGGGGGCCCCCAAAATGCTAGCACTGGCCCTGGTTGTTGCCAAAAAAGGGGTGAACTTGTGGCACAGAGAGAGAGAGAGAGAGATAAAGCCCTTAATGTGTCCCAAATGAACAGTGTTTGATTAGCTGCATGGGCACCGGAGTGGCCACAGGGGAAGGATGAGAGGGAGCTGTCAATGTCAGCTCACCAATCCTGGAGTGAAGGAGGCAGCATAGGCTCACTATAATGAACAGTGTACTAGCTTGGCCAGCTCTGGGCTTCATAAGCTTTAAGCCACTTAGTTGCGAGGTTAAGCGTACACCTTCCAAGGGCAGGGAACATGAAAGTAGAAATGCTGCTGTGAGAGGGTAGCAGTTGGGGCGTACTCCCCAGCACCAGTTTGATGCTACACCAGTGTCCTTGATCTCCTCAACGGTCCTATGCATGGGTCCAGTTGAGCCCAGAGAAGGCTAAGGCGGGGAAAAAATTTGCACTGCCATCATCAGAGATTTGTCCTTTTCCCCGATATAGAGCGGTCTCGGAGTTGGTATATTTTGTTAGAGTAGGTGTGGGGGGGGGTTTTAGAGTTTGTTTGTTTTTTTTTGTTGGCCACACACAATTTTTCCCTGTTTAGGTGTCAACGTTTCGGCATTCCGACAAACTAAGCATTTGAAGATCTAATATAGACCCCGGTACCAAGTATTGCTCAGCTGTGGAGAAGAAAAAAGCGCACTGCTATTCTGCTGCAGTTCATAAAGTGGCAGCTTTTCCATTTTCTGCTTCTAGGTAATTGTAGCTTTGCTGCCATTGTTTGTGTTGGGAGTTGGTAATTTGATGCATTGCTGACTGAATGTATTGATGCTGTGTACCTGTACCCACAAGTGCATTTATTATTTCTTAATGCTTTTTGACTGTTTGTAATGATTGAGGCTGAGCCTGCATTTCTTTATTTTTTCAGACAGCAGATGGCTCATTTATCCTGTCTGCTATGACATCAGGAATCCGTCGCAACTGGATCCAAGCTATTATGAAACATGTGCACCCATCAACCACTCCAGATATTGCCAAGTAAGTGAGACCTCATTAACCACCCATTATTTAATTCCTTATAGAAACTGTAAGTATATTTGTCTTTTTTTTTTTTCTTTGTACCAGTGATAATTGGACAGAATTTGATGGGTCAGAAGCTAATGAGCTTAGATATCTTGACTGTTTCTGGTAACTTTTTCCATTACAGAACTGTGTTCACCAGTGCCCCACATCTTTTTCCTTTTTTATACTTTGATACTGAAACTTAGTTGCTTCATCTACTTTAAGGCATAGACAACGACTGAAGTATTCATTTTCGTACATATAATCAACATAGTTAAACATTTCCTGCATGATTGAGTTAACAGAAAAAAAAATATTTTAATAATTAATATTTTAATCTGTTTTCATAAGGACCTTGTTTCTGACCATAAACCCGTTTTGTTAAAAAAAAAAATCTTTGTATTATTGCGGCTTTTTTTTTTTTTTAATGCATTTTCTTGTTGGTGCCCCTAACCGGCTGCTTGTTTTTCTGATCACTGAATTTTAGATAATAAAAGTTGCTTTTTGATTTTATAGACTTAACAAATTGCTTGATAAATGTTCTGCATTTTGATATATTGTATGTTAAGATTCACTCTTCATCCTTCCTGGAAAGCCTGTGACTATGTGCTCATAGGTAGGTACTAAGCTATCGGCCCTGGGGCCTATACAAACCCATCCAAAAAGGTACCTTGGCTTTTGCCACCCAAGGAAATCATTTTCCTGTGCCACTGTCGAGCAGAGCCACAGAGGTGATCCCCGGGGTGAATTTCCTATTTCCCATCCAATCATCAAGATTTTTCTTGAAGAGTGCTAATGAGGAGCTTTGTTTGATATAGATAGGTAGTTTATTTCAGAGTATGGCAAGTCTCTGGGACAGGAATCTATCCCTCCGGCATGTTCTGTTTATTGTGGTGACAAAGTTTAGGTCCCTAGAGCGTGTAACTCGGAGGGATTGGGATTTCTTTAAGTGGAGCATGTCCAACAGCTCTGGGTTTGACATAGCTTTGTATGTTAGGCAGAGATCACCTCTGAGTAGGTGATATGCAAAGGAGTAAAGCTGGAGTTTTTTGAGACTGTCTGTGTAGGACATCTGTTTGAGGCTGGTAATCCTCTTTGTGAGGTATTTCTGCGGCCTTTCCAGTTGTTGTAGATGTCTTGTAAGGTACATACCAAAAGGGGCGTTGTACTCTGTAATGGGTCTAATGAGTGATGAGTAGAGGGGAACAATGACCTCTTTTTTTCTGGATGAGAAACCTTTTTTGATGAGGTGTGCCACGTAGAAGGATTTCCTGACTACTGTGACAATGTGATTATCAAAGGAGAGACTTCTGTCCACCTGTGTCCCAAGGTCTCTTATCACACTTTCGGTGTTAAGTATACTACCCGCCTATGTTGTAGTTCATGGGTCCAGAGATTTTACCAAAGGAGATGACAATGCACTTTTTGGCATTGAGCTTGAGGCCATTGCTTTGACACCAGACATCTGTCTCAGTGAGGCCCTTTTGTAGGATGTCCACATCGTTAGGAGTTTCGATTATGGCTCCTAGTTTGCAGTCATATGTGAACTTCATTAGCCAAAGACCTTCTGTGTTAGCCTGTACTTCAGAGAAGTAGATACCAAACAGGAGAGGACCCAGGACTGAACCCTGTGGTACTCCACTTGTCACTGGTTTGAAGTCTGATTTGGAGTCTGCTACTTTCACAGTGTGGGTTCTGTCAGTGAGCCAGTTGGCAACCCATCTTGTGACATAGGGATTTATACCTAGTTTAGTGAGTTTATCTATAATTCCAGAGTGGGGGATGGTGTTGAAAGCCTTGGCAAGATCTAGATAGGCTGTGTGAACCACCTTACCTTTGTCTACGGCTTTGGTGATTGCTTTAAAGAAGTCTATCAGGTTTAGGAGACATGATCTGCCTTTTACAAACCCGAACTGGGTGGGGTCCAGAGTTTGGAGATTACTAATGTCTTTGTTTATAAGTTCCATGATGATACATTCCATGGCCTTGCAGACCAGGCTCGTCAGGCTAATGGGGCGGTAGTTCCCAGGGTCCGTGGTGGCTCCCCCCTTGTGGAGTGGGATAACTGTTGCTGTGTGCCATTCATCAGGCACAAAGCCTGAGGTGAGGCTATGATTGAACATGGTACTTAGGCGGGGTGCCAGTTCGTTCTGTAGCTCTTGTAGAACGCAGCCTGGGATGTTGTCTGGTCCCATGGATGATCTGTTCTTGGCTTTGGAGAGTGTGGTTTTTACCTGTGCAGCCGTGATTACAGGAACTTTACATTCTTCCAGTATAGAGATGGGCTCTTTAGGGGGTGAGAGGGGGGTAAACTTAGCCCTGAAGCTTTCTGCCAGGATGTTGGCAATATCAGTTGGGTCTGTATATTTAGTGCCATTGTGCTGTAACTCAGAGCAGATCTGAGTGTTGCCATTGAGATTCTTGACAGAGCTATAGAATGCTTTGCGGTTGTCTTTAGAATCAGTGGCGATTTTGTTTTTGAAACTAGCTTTGGAGGATTTTATCAGGGATCGCAGGTTCTTACTGAGGCTGACCAGGGAGCTCCTCCACTCGTGGGATTTTACTCTCTTTTGCAACAGTTTCTTCCTTCTGTTGTGCAGTTTGTTTATGGCAGAGGACCACCAGATTTGCTTCCTTTTTTTGGAGGGTAGCGTCTTGGCTCTATTTGGGATAGCACGATCCATGCACTCATGTAAGTTCTTATAAAGTGCAGTTGTGTAGGATTCAGTAGTCGTAACTGTATTGTCCATCTGCATGGGTGTCATGAAGTTCACCACTTATGTCTTAAGAAGCATGAAGTTGGCTTTGGAGAAATTTTTTACTATGGTTTCCTTAATGGGGGCAGGATGTGGATATCTAGGTAATTAGCTTATGGTCGGATCGGACCAATGAGGCGTTGACTTCAGGTGTGGGACATCGGTCACTCATGTTGGTAATGACTAAATCTAGGATATTGTTTCCCTGGTGAGGGTGTGGATAAGTTGATCCAGGGCATTGGAGTTCATAAATTCCAGAAAGCGTTGAGCGATGGAGTTGGTACAAGTAGTTTTCCCAGTTAATGGTGGGGTAGTTGAAATCGCCCATTATTAGGGTGTTTGGTTGAACCCTAATATTTTCCAGTACATCAAGAAAAGAGGAGTGGGAATCCTGGGGCATGTTGAGTGATCTGTTGCAAGCTACAGTTTGGATTGCAGTTTTGCCCAGAGTTAGTTGCACTTGGATAACCTCGGCTGCATTATGCTGAGCAGCTAGCCTGGAGGTGTGGATATCCTTAATGAATATGGACACACTTCCGCCTTTGGTGTTCCGGTCCAGGTTACATGGCCGAAAAGTGTGGTATGAGTTATAGCCTGGTAGTGCAGGGGTGCTGTCTGGAGCCTTGAACCAGGTCTCAGTCACTGCACAGATATCAATGTTCTCCATTTTAAGGAGTGCCTCTAGTGAGTGCATTTTGAGATTTAGACTTCTAGCTGGAGGTTAGATTCCACTGAGTAGTCAAACTTTGGATTCAGGAAGTAGAGAACTGGAATTCTGAACCATTATTTAGCCTTCTTGAGGGCTGTGGGGCTTCGCTAATTTAGTTTGAATTCGTTTTCTGAACTTAGAGAAGGCTTATGACTGTATTTACCAACATGTCCCTTGGGAGATCCTCCACATTATAGAGCACTGAGGCCATCACTGCATGATTTCTTGTCCCTGTATTTTTTATGTTGCATATTTGTTAACTAGGTAAACTCACTGAGCTATTTTCAGGGATGACGAGGGAAAATTATCTGGTTAAGTAACTTGCTCATGGTCACATAAAAGGCAAACAGAGTAGGGTGGAATCAAAACATGGACTTCTGGAAGCAGCTCATTAGGAGATCTAAGTCTTAATCCTCTGTATTAACTGTCAGACTCTGTATGAGCACAGTGAAAGTTGTATCTGGATTCTTAGCCATAAATCAGAATCATTTTGGGTGGGTTTTATGCTTTGCCAAAGGTAGTTTTCTCGGGATGGATATCAGGACTCAACCAAGGTTGGAAAAGATGATTGTGACATCTGTGTTTGTAGATGACAATGTAATTGTGACCTCGTCTTGACTATGATGCATCTCTCATAATTTATTCAGTGCTTAAGATGCTATCCCCAGTAAGAATGGATTGCTGCCTTCAGGGAGGGGAATGGCTGCCCTTACTTGGGAGTTTATTTAGTTCCGATTTCTGTTCACAAGTTATAAGATGGACAAGTGTGAGACTAACAAGTGGAGTAAGGCAGCAAGTGGTGGAAAATGAAGAGCTCAAGTCTTGGGCACAGCTGTTTAATTACCATCTGGTTTGTGTCCCTATCTTCTTCTCGTCTCATGTGCTGTGAGTAAAAGATTAAGATCAGTAGTACAGGTAATAGAAACAAGGTATCATTGGGCTTTATTGTCTTTGTTAAAATAAGGAGCTCTGTGATTGGCAAAACCCTGGTGCAGTACTGCTAGCTATGAAGAGACAACTGTGGTTGTTTAGGCATCCTTCAAGGATTCTTCTTAGTTGGCTTCCCACCATATGAGCTGCTCCTTCTGGAAACCTGTAGAAGAGAGTTCAGACTTCATAGAAGTTAGGTAAAAGTACCACTGGCTGCAGGCTCCAAAAATACATCTCCATTTGAGAGTGTGTAGAATTGTAGAGTACGTTTGTGTGTGCGTGTGTGCATGTGTGCATGCGTGTGTGTTTAGACCAAAGGATTGTAGTTATGAGCACTGATCATTAATTGAGACAGGGAAGGTACTGTGTATTATTGGGCCTGAGAACCTACTCTGTCCTTTTCTTTTCTCCTGTGTTCTGCTTTTCTGTAATAGAGTAATTGCTCATCTTATTGACTTACATGACCCTTTGCAGTAAAGAAAGAAAAGAATGCTACTTAAAATAGCTTTCCACTATGGTATGGTTCTCATTAACTTATACTAACTTTTCTTACATCCTCTGCATTTCTTTTGATTTCCATGCTGCCTCAGGAAAAAACTATTTTTGCCATTGTCCGTGCTGAAGCCCAGGTTGGAAAACTGTATTCTCTGCTGTTTTAATATTCTGTGGTTTGTATAATTTGTTGTTAACTGCATGTTATTGTGTCTGCCTGTGTCATTTCTGGTATGACCATGTTTTGTGCTTAGAAATAAAGGCTATGTTTTTTTTCTATATTTTCCTTCCCCTCCTGCCTGCAGACCTTTAAGCCTACCCCATTAAGACTGGTCATTCGGAAGGGACTATCATGCAGGTAGTTATAAGGATATTTTACACCTCTGTCACCACTTCTGCTTGCATGCTGTGGGTAAGGGAGACACTTACCCATGTTCAAACTATTTTGGCTCCCCCTCCAAAACTGGGTCCTGCGATATTTGTACAAATTCCATGCTGATTGATTGCGACAAATGCATTTATTTATGGCCCCAACACCTGTCCCCTGATGGGTGATATGAGCATCTATATCACAGCAGGGACTTTGTGTCCTACCAGAATGCATGTGAGCTTCCAGACATGTCTCAAGGGGTACCATCACCGGCTTGGGAGCCATGTCCTTCCCAGTAATGGCCTTTATTGTTATGTAAGACTCATCTTGCTCGAGAGCAGTTGGCTACTGTGAAACCACCACTTCATCCTGACAGGTGAGTGAACTGTAAACTGCATATATCCTGTCCTCCCCCACCTAGCTCTTCCAGCACCTGAGCTGCTTCTTGCAGTAGGATCTTCTTGTTCTCAATCAGGGCTTTATACTTTTGTGCCATAAAGTAGAGACAAGGCTATATTCTGTACCTCTTCAATAAAGAGAGATGATGTGAGAGGCATTACTAAAGATTTGGCTGTGTGAGCCTTTCCTGATCTGTTGCCTGAGCTGAAGTATTGAACACTTACATGGACAAGAGTGCATAACATTGGTCATGATCTCCTATATTGCTACTTGCTTCATATAACACACTGCTGATATAGAATGAGGTGGTAGCAGTAGTGCTGCTAATATGGTTATAGGTGAATCGGTGGCACTGGGTTTTTATTGGGACGGATATCCGTGATCAGGGTGTCCTTTGTAAGTAAACTGTGACTGTTTAATTTTACCAGTATGACCATGACGATAGAGTTGTGAGTAGGAGAAATAATGAGGGGGTGATATCATGAGAGGGCACACGTCTGTCTGCAGAATATGCACTGAGACCAACCATGTTGTTGTACCAAACATTTGGAATGCATGGGAGTGGCAGATTTAAACTGAATATGATCATATCTTAGAGGTAACTGTGATAGAACATACAGTGTTCTCCACAGAAGCCCACTGTTGAGCTGTGCAAGTTCTGTAAATCCCTAGTCTGTAGCTGAATAGGCATTGTCTCTTAAAGAACACATTTTTAAATACATAAAAGAGCAATGTTTCTAATAATGTTTATGATAATGATTCTGGTTATATGAAAGTACAGAATGTGTTACTAAAAATGTATCCATATTATACATAAAATGATAAATATTTTCTACTTTCATTGATCAGTGTTAAATTAATGTTGTAGTATGTTTGTCATTGATTATATGACTGATCTTCTCATTGGTGTTTACATGCATGGCAACTTCAAAATACAATCTGATTTTCTTTCATATTAGCTGAGCTGCATGACCACAAGGCATGAAATTATTTTTGAGGGAAAGTTGCTTCATGTTAGGTTTCCAGGAGTCACATGCAAATAAAGCTTGCATTATTTATGTGGCTGCAGTTAGAAAAAAGAAGTTTCTATTTTGTATTACAATGCAGACATGTTTGACCATGTTATTTCATTGGGAGAGCATCTGCAAAGTGCTTGGAGGTGCGATGTTACTGACTTGAGTGCAGTGTGGTGTAAGAATGTCAGAGAAAAATGATTGTCTACCGCACTATTGCTGAAACAAGATGTCTGTGCTTTATGAGCATGTGCACATAGCCATACCAGAATGCACTTGATGTAATTTGTTTTTATTGTCTGTTTCTTTGTTTATTTGTTTTTGAACTGTTGTATTAAATGGCTGTTCCTATGCTTTTTAAATGTTTAAAAACATTGAAACAAAAAACACCCCCGCCCCCACCTCAGATGATGTGCTCTGCCCTTGATTATGTATGTGCTGGAAGTGCCATTTGCTTGTTGATATGATGATATCACATTTGGGTCGAAAGAGCTAGGTTAAGTAAGTTAACTGAGGAAGTTTCCTGAAAGGTATGAAGTCTAAAATGCAAATATGTCCTTCCATATCACTGTTGTGGTATTCTTTACACCAGGGATCTCTTACCAAGGTAGTCCAACATCCGTCCAGTATACCAAAGTCTTAGGATTACTAGTACATTGTACATGACACATATGCTCCCTGCTCATGGAGTAGTGCAAAAGGTGATGTACGGATGTACATACTTCAGACCTTCTCTGCTACCAGTCCGAACACCATCCAAGAAAATGCTCTTCGTGTTTCACTGTTGCAGTCATCACACTTGGGTTATCTGCCTGCAGGTAGCCCTCAGTCGGCCCGAATACCTATTATTTCTGTGTTGGTTGCTGTCGCTCCAGGACTGACGTCAGGTCGTCAGGGGTATAAAAACAGGCAGCCAACGCCATTACATCAGTCTTTCATGCCGAGGAGCCCGAAGCAGAAGCAGTTTGCATGAGTGCTGGTCGGCCGTTAACTGAGTTTTCGTTTCCGAATTGAATTATCCTGAAGTCTTCTAAAGCTAAGTACCCCGTTAGGGATCCTTTTTTCTTGCTCTAACCAATGTCAGAAAAAGTTAACAATTGTCTTGTCTGTGGAAAGTAAATACCACACCGAGAGTTCCATTCTTACTGAGTCAACTGTTTAGGCCCAGACCATGATGTATCTCGCTGTCGGTTTTGTGCCTTGTTCAACGCCCAAACTATTGGTCGTTGGGCCCTTGTTGCTAAATACTTTTGTTCTTGATCTCCGTATTCCGAAATGGCTTCAGTAAACCATCCTACTACTAATCTTCCGAAAAAACGTAAGGATAAAGAGAGAGACAGACCACACAGGTCCAAAGCTTCTGACAACACTTTCGTTAAGCTAGTCACCAGTTCGCCGGTACTCAGTGATGCGCTTTTGCAGCCCCTTATGCCCGCTTCACTGGATTTGCAGACCTCAACCGAGACCCGTTCGGAGTCCGGTATGCCACGAGACTCTTCTTCGACTATGGGACCTGTGGATGTCTCTACCTTGGATGGGTCCGGAGCCGCTGAGCAGGCACCCGCTGCTGAGGAAGTTCTTTGCACTACCAGTGTTCGACGCAAACTGACTTCTTTCCTGTCTTCAGTTCTGTCCAAAACTACCGAGTTTCTGAGGCCGAGTGCACGCTATGCCAAAAAAAGACGACGACCAAAGCTCTTGCACCTTCTTTCTTACCAGAACATCAAATGCTTAAAATGGCAGAAGACCTTATTATGCTGATTAGGGGAAGTCAGCCTTCCCCTGCTAAGAGAAAAAGAGACCTGTCCCCAGCAGCATCAACAGACCAAGAGTCTGAAGACTCTAAGGTTTCTGATTATGAAGACATGCCCTTATCTGCTTATGAGGATTCAGACGCAGAGGAATCCATTCCCTCTGCTTCCCCTCCAGAGGATTTTTCTTTTGGTGAAACCTTGCATACTTTAAGAAAGCATTTACACTAGGAATGCCAAGACTATCCTCAGTCCAAAAAGAAACTCAGAGAATTTCTAGATTTGCCACAACATAGGCCTTTAGCAATACCCCCAGTCCTGGATGTTGTGGATGATGTCTTTATGGAATCCAGTTTAACTCTTGATACTTTACCCCCTGCTCTCAGGAAACCAGACAGGTACTACAGAGTACCTGACTCTCTCAAATTCCTTTTCAAAAAACGTACTGCTGACCCAGAGGTTATCTCCCAGGGGCCCAAAGGTATCAAAGCAACTATAGCTAAGAATCCCACCCCTTTGGATAGGGATTCCAGAGCTTTGAACAGATGGGGTAAGAAAGTATATACTTCTGCAACTCTCGCCATTAGGGCTTTGAATTGTCAGTTTCACATGCTGAAGTACCAAGAACACATTATGGAATGTATTAAGCAAAAAAAATAGCTACTTTTATAGACTGTGCAGAAAAAAAAAGAATTGCAAGAGCTTATGCATTCTGCAAGCCAAGTAAGCAAGCATACTTTGCACTGTGGCGTTGACACCCTAGAAGCATCTTGCAGGGCAGCAGCCTCTGGTTCTGTACTGAGATGGCATGCTTGGCTTAAGGAGTAGACCTTGCCAGACCTTGTTAAATCAAAGTTATTAGACGCTCCTTTGAACAAGGACAATATGTTTGGCACCAAAGTAGAAGAGGTTCTTAAAAAGATGGAAGAAAAAGCTAAATCTATGCAGACAGTCAAAGAATTCTTGCAAGTACAGCCTCCTGGATTCAGTAGGCATTGCCGCTCAAAACATTGGTCCTTTCCAGGCCCCTCAAGGCCATCTCAAACTAGACCCAGGGGAAACAGACCCCCCTCCCCCCCCCAGACTACAGTCTCAGGATACACAGAGATCTAAGCAGTGGAGTGCCTCCACCTCTAAAGCAGGGAGTGCTAAGCCACCCCCATACGGAAAGAATTCCCAATGACTTCTCAACTCCACTCCCCAACTGCTTGTGCCCCTAGAAGGAAAACTTGCCCTTCATGCAAAAAACTGTATTCCCGTCACCAAAGATAGATGGGTCCTCAACATTGTATCCCAGGGGTACAAATTTTACTTCTACTCATTGCCAACCCCAAAAGGGTTCCCTGACCTTCCTCCAAACCAGTGGGCAGAGGCACAAAACCAAGTTCAATCCCTTCTTTCTATAAGGGCAATTCAACCTGTTCCTGTGGAACAGACAGGTCAAGGATTCTATTCCAGACTTTTCCTGGTACCCAGAAAAGAGGGCACTTGGCACCTAATCGTAGATCTTTCAATTCTCAACACCTTCCTGGTCGTACCAAAATTTCAAAATGCTCACCCTACAGCATTTTCTGCCTATACCAGCCAAAGATGCCTGGTTGGTCACCCTAGACTTAAAAGAAGCCTATCTGCAAATCCCTATAAGGGAGTCTTGCAGGAAATATCTACGCTTCAGAGCAGGATCTATGCATTATCAGTTCTTTGCACTTCCCTTTGGCTTATCCACTGCTCCCAGAGTATTCACAAAACGCCTGGCTCCAGCCATTGCTTAATGCAGATAGAGAAATATTCAAATTTACCCGTACTTGGACGACTGCCTGATTCAGGCAGACAGCCAGAAAATGCTGTTGCAGCAACTGACATTTGTAAAAAGCCTTCTAACCTCCCTGGGGGTACACCATCAATGAAAATAAATCAAAACTAGTCCCTAGTCAAAAGATTGTATTCCTGGGAGCAAGCTTGGACACAGCATCCCAGATGGCATTCTTCACTCCAGAAAAGCAAGCCTATTTGACAGACTGTTTTACTCAAATGGCCACCAGAACACAGCTATCCGCAAGGAAAGTCCTGCAGGCCCTAGGGTTCATGGCTTCATATATCCTACTAATTCCATATGCCAGACTGCATATGAGGAAACTTCAATGGCACTTAAAGTCTTTGGTGCCAACATTCTCAGGACCTGGAAACCATCATTCCTATCATACCCTCTCTAAGGACAGAGTTTCTTTGGTGGGCAGCAGCATGCAACCACAACAAGGGACTGCCCTTTACTCAACCCCACGCCGCCCAGACAGATCCTAACCACAGACTCATCAAACTGTGCCGGGGGGGGGGGGGCACACATGGGACGGTAAATGCATTCAGGGCCACTGGAGCCCAAGTCAAATTCATCTGCACATCAGCCAAAAAGAGAGGCTAGCTGTGCAGCATGCTCTGACAGCTTTCAGATCCCTACTCTTACCAGGACCCCTGCTAATAAAAACAGACAACACCACAGTTATGTGGTACATCAACAAGCAGGGAGGAACCCACTCTTACCCACTCTGCAGGCTAGCCATGGCCCTGTGTAACACGGCTTTGGATTTGCAGGTTCATCTGCAAGCTCAATTCTTCCTGCCAGGCAAACAAAATTCACTGGCAGATGATTTAAGCAGAAATCTCATAGATCCACACAAGTGGTAATCAGAGCCCAGCACCTTCAACCTTCAGATTCAGAAATGGGGGACCCCAGAGGTGGATCTCTTTGCCTTCCCCTGCAATCAGCAGCTCAGCAAATTCTGCAGCAGGACACCTCACAGCAGAGCCTGGAAAGTGGATGCCCTATCCTTCCAGTGGGTGAATGTCTCAATCTATGCCTTCCCCCCTCTGGCCCCTTCCCTCAAGTGTATTGCTTAAGGTAAGACAGGACAGACCAAGGACAATTCTGATTGCCCTGGACTGGCTCCGCCAGCACTGGTATCCACTCCGGCACAGCCTGTCACCTACACCAGAACTCAACCCTGCTGTCTCAGCAGGGGGTGTCATATCTTGCATCCGCACCTGCAAGCTCTAAATCTTGCAGCCTGGCTTATTCCTTGAATTCTCCCCCAGTAACCAGCCTAATCAAGCAGGTGCTGGATGGCATTCTTGAAGCCAGAAGACCAAGTGCAAGGAAATCCAGTGCTGGTAAGTGGAAAAGGTACTGCTCCTGGATTCAATCTAAAGGAAAGGACAGAACTCTGCTCTCCCTGCCTCTAATCCTGGATTACTTAGCAGATCTACTCCACAGAGGCCTATCCTTCTCCTCCATTAAGATCCATGACTCTGCCATTTTGGCTCATTACAACACTGAACCATCTCTCTTCTCTCGCCCTCTTATCAAACGGTTCCTTAGAGGGGAAAACAACTTAAGGCCTCCAAGTAGAGGACCCACCCCTGCTTGGGACCTTAACTTTGTACTGGAAAAGCTCACGCTTCCTCCCTTTGAGCCTGCAGCATCAGCAGAGTTAAAATTCCTCTCTCGGAAAACAGCCTTGCTTCTGGCCATCACATCAGCTGGAAGAGTGTCTGAGCTACAAGCACTTATGACTGTGGAACCCTTCATTATTTTCCATGCTGACAGGGTTTCCCTCAGGACTAACCCTTCCTTTATGCCTAAAGTGGTGTCCAGTGTGGCTTTCAACCAATCTATCCATTTGCCAACTTTCTTTCCTAATCCTCAAAATAAAGGGGAAAGGATCCTGCACTCATTGGACGTGTACAGACAGCTCAGATTATCACTTGAAAGGACTAAGCCCTTCAGGAAATCTGACCAGTTACTAGTCAGATTTGCACCATGGGCAGAGGGCAAGGCCATTTCAAAACAAACAATTTCCAAATGGGTAGCACACTGCATTAATTTCTGCTACAAGCACCATGGGAAACCAACCCCTCAGGGGATCAGAACACATTCCACTAGGGTAACTTCTATCTCTACAGCATTCCTCAGGGGAGTCCCTACAAGGGACATCCTGGAAGCTGCTACCTTGGAGTTCTGTACACACCTTCACCAAACATTACCACCTGCCTATCTTTTTCAAATCCAGGGCGAGTTTTGCAACAGCAGCCCTGCAAAGCATACTAGCCAGCCCCAACTCTTCTTGACTGCCTCCACCCTTCTTCAGCTTTGGGAGTCAACCCAGTTGTAATGACTACATCAGTGAAACATGAAGAACATAGTACATTTGTGTGCACTTACCATAAATGTAGATGTTCGAGTGTATTCACTGTTGCAGTCCTGGTTTCCCTCCCTCCAGCCCCCTTGTCTCTCTCTCCTCTCTATGTCTATTACTCACCCCTTTCAGGGGTATTGGTTTTGGTATTTACTTTTTACTGGTGGTGTTTTCCCCACCATAACTTAGCTCCCTATTTGGGATGTTCCTGACATTTGGGGCAAGAAGAACTGATGTAATGGCGTTGGCTGCCTGTTTTTATACCCCTGATATCAGTCTTGGAGTGACAGTAACCAAAGCAGAAATACTAAGTCTCTGGTATTCGGGCCAACTGAGGGCTACCTGCAAGCAGATAACCCAAGTGTGATGACCAACAACAGTGAATACACACGAACATCTACATTTATGGTAAGTGTACACAACTGTACTTTTCTGCTCTTCAAAAGGAGAAGGGGTTTTATTCCAAGATGTTTCTGATCCCAAGGAAAGAAGGCACCTGGAGACCCATTTGGAATCTTTCTCCGCTCAACACCTTTTCAAAGTTTCTTTCCTTTCAAATGCTGTCCATTCAAACCCTGTTTCCTCACTTCTCCCTCAGGCTTTCCTAGTCTCTCTGAATCTGAAGGATGACTAGCTCCATATTCCTATTCATCCCTGTTTCAGGAAATTTTTGTGTTTTTCTATTTCTTTTGTGCATTTTCAGTTCTCTGCTTTGCCCTTTGCCCTTTGGCCTCTCTGCTGCCCCAAGGGTCTTCACCAAATGGCTCGCTGCTGTAATTTCTTTTTGCAGGATGAGAGGAATACAAATATTTCCTTATTTGGATGACCAGCTCATTCAGGCCTCATCTCCAGAGACCCTGCTATTTGCCTCTTGCAAAGCCTAGGGTTTGCAGTATATTTCCAAAAATCCTTCCCGATTCCTTCTCTGGATCATGTTTTTCTTGGGTGCAGGCTCCAGCCCATTACTATGCTGGTCCCTCCCAAGGCTTTGACTCTGATTGCCTTTTTTAAATCCCTTTTTCCTCTGGTCTCAGTTACAGCCAGTGGGTTTCTAAGGGCTCTGGGGTACATTGTTTCCACCATTCCTATGCTTCCTGTATCCAGACTTCATATGAGAAAGCTACAGTGGTTCCTCAAGTCAGTTTGACGTCAGCATTTTTATGCTTTGGCATTTCCACTTCCTCTTCCATGCCTCAAGCTAGAGTTTCAATGGTGAATTCATCAACTATTTCTCAACCCAAGACTTCCTTTTCAGCACCCAGTCCCCTCACAGGAACTCTTTTTCAGATGTCTCAGCCATGGGGTGGTGAGCTTCTTTTGGCCCTCTACAGGTTCTGGTCCTTTGGTCTCTTTGTCAGAGGGTGGTCCATATCAACATCAGAGAGATGAGAGCTGTCCTCTGGTTTGGTGCCTTGCTTGTAACCAGGATCCACTTTCTGTGGAGATCCTCTGTTTGTTTATTTGTGTGAGTTGCTGCATGCTGCGTTAGCATATTCTTCAGTTAAAGTTCACCTCTCAGTTATGTCTGCTAGTCTGCCATTAACTTCTCCTTTGGCATCTAGATTTTGAGGTCAAAAATTTGTTTTAAAGCTGTCCTTCATATCAGACCTCCCAGGAAGCCTATTCCTCCTTCCTGGGACCTTAATTCTGTTCTTGAAAAATTGACTCTGGCTCCTTTTGAGTCTGCAGCTTCAGCTTCCTTGCAGCATTGTATTTGGAAGACTGTTCATTTGGCCCTTACTTTAGCTGGAAGGGTGTCTGAGCTTCAGGCCCTTACTACGGTCCTTTAGTTTTAGTTTTTCACAGGGACAGGGTGTCTCTTCATACTAATCCTTTTTTATGCCCAAAGTGGTTAATGCCTTGTCACTTAGTCTGTTCATTTGCTACTTTTTTCCCTTCTCCACAGTCTGTTGGCGAGAAGTTTACACACCTTGGATTTGCGTAAACAACTTAGATATTACTTAGATAAGACTAAAGCCATTTGTAAATCTGAGCAACTCTTTTGTTTCTTTTCATCATAGGTCTCTAGGTTTGGCTGTTTTTAAGCAAACAATTTCTTCCTGGACCTCTAAGTCCATTTTTTGTTACTCTTTTCATGAGAAAAGCCTTTCTACTTCTGTAAAGACTTGACTGTACCAGAACTGTGGGTTCTGCTGCTGCTTTTTTCAAAGGATTGGATACCGCTTCCATCCATGAGGCATCTACTTGACTTCTGTACATACTTTTACTAGACATTATAAACTTGATATGATTTCCAGAGCTAGAACTGGGTTTGCCAGGGCTATCCTACATGGTTTTCTTGATGGCTCTGCTGAACCTTCTTCCTCTCAATTTTCTTCTTGAGCATTTGTATTCTTCCTGGTGTAAGGAATACTGCAAATGTGATATGGAAGGACTTAGTACAGTTGTGTAAAATTTTAACATTACAGTAGATGTCCTTCCCTTCACTGTTGCAGTATTCACTCCCTCCTTCCTCCCCCCTTTCTTTACTCCTTTTTTCCTTCTGGATGCATATGTTCCTCCTTTTATCCTTGACTGTTGTTCCTCCTGTCTGTATGTATGTCACCTTTATGCCGTACTCCGTGAGCGGGGAGCATATGTGTGATGTACAGTGTAATCCTAAAGATTTGGTTTACTGGTCGGACGTCAGGCTGCCCTTGGCAGTGGATCCCTACTCTAAGGAATGCTAAAACAGTGAAGAGTAAGGAAATCTACTGTTATGGTAAGATTTTAGACAACTGTACTGTTTGTCACTATTTAACAACTGCAATCCTCAACTACTTGATGGAAAACCACAAAGGTTGTTAGGACTACTCTAAAAATAGAAGACAAAATTGGGAAATTCAACAAATTAACATAACAATGGAGGAGTATGAATGTCCAACAAGTGACCGTAGCACAGAACAATACAGTATGTTTCTCTACTACTGTTTCCTCCCTCATGTAATCACTTCTTCCGAAGTAATTATCCAATCTAGACATGTTTCTGTTTTTTTTTTTCTTTTCAGTCACATGCACCCACACTGCCACTCTTTCCCAGTAAATGCATTAGCAATTTAACTTCACTTCATCAATGCAGGAAGGTGTGAATGTCTGTTTACTTACAACTGGGGCTGGAGGAGGGGTCAGTGTTGCTAAATACATATCTACTTCTAAAGTTCTTTTGCTATAGTTCGTGTATAACTTTCATATCTGCTAAGTGACTCATCTTTGGTAACCAATATGACTAGGTCCCAAGTAAATCCTGTTGGGTGTTACTGGTCATGAGACTATCACTTTGATAACAGTAGCCACACAGGGCAGATCATGACTTGGTAATATTGTCTTGCATGTAGTGCCTGGTGAATGTTCTGATGACATAGGCAAGTGCCAGCATAGCCAGCTGGAGTTTTGTAAACAATGATAAGTCTGTTGAATATCAAACTGATTTATACAAGATGCTTGTGTTACAAATGTATTAGAACTGTATGTCATTTGTATGCCAAACTGATTTGTACAGATGATTGTGCTGAAAATGTATTTGTGAGGTTTGCTTGTGTTAAAATGTTTGAACAGCGCACCCTGCTGAAATTAAAAGAAATGTACATGTATTATTGCAACTAAATTAAATGTATACGTTTTAATAGAGGACACTGGGACAGCAAAGGTTAACTTTAAAAAAAAAAATAAGGGAGATGTAAATAAGCTGTTAAACCATTAAAATGGTACCCCGCAGTGCTGAATAGGACCAGAGACGATAGGTCTGGGAAAGAGCCTTTGTTCATTAGCTCAGTGAATAGAGGAGCGGCCCCTGGCACGGTCTTAAAGATTTAGATGTGTATTGTGGCCATCTGTGTTAAATTCCTGTCTCAGCTTCAAATGAGAATAGTGTGAGAACCTATGGTCAGGTGAACAGATGAGGTCATTCTGCCAGCTCTCTTAGAAGTTGTATTTTAGATATTAAAAAGCGAAATCTCAGAATATTGAGTATGCTGTTTGGGAAGCCTGACTAGAAAGACCCTCACCCACAGCATATTGCGTTGCGGTAGTTAAGTAACTTAACTAGGGAGCTGTATTTTTTTAGATTCAGTCAGGAATATTGTGAAGCTTAGTTTAGTGTGTGTTTTTCTTTATTTGTATGAGTCTGTTCATCACTGTTAATTTCAATATTTTCTGTGATTTGAACTCTGTGGTTTATTATAAATATATATTCAGCATTTCATGCTTTTATTATGTATTATTAAATGTATTTAAACGTTTTATTGGGGCTGGTCCTTGTAGAAAGTGTCTAACCTTTGAGAATACTTATATTTAGTTGGTGACATTGTGTGGGCCACTCCAGAAGGCCTTGTCATCTTGGTGAACTACTGGCATTTATATTAATATTGCAGTATAATTAGACATCCTTTGTCAATGGCCTTAGAGAAGCTGATTGTGGAGTATCTGGTGACCGTGATAACTACCTTATACTCTGGGCAGAAAGGGACAGAGCAGATAAATCTGTGCCAGCCTTTCCCCGTGTGTGTGTGTGTGTGTGTGTGTGTGTGTGTGTGTGTGTGTGTGTGTGAAATAATGAAATCTATGTTTGCATGTGTGTCATTTACTTTGGGGCAGGGCACAAAGCACTGGGTTTACAGAAAGGGTGGTGGAGGACTTGCCTTGGACACTCAGCTAAGGATTTAACCCTACAGCTGTACCAGTGGGGAGTCTTACTGGGCACCTGGAGGGAGACAGATATAGAGACATCCAGACCCTGGGCTGTGTGTGTTCCTTTTGTGCTCCTAAGTATAATTGTACTTCATGCAGAGAAGTCTGCATCTGGAAATACTGAATGCATTCATTTGTATTCCAATTGCATGTCCCTCTCCAGTGTCAGTGGTATGAATTCAGGCTCCTTGATTACTGGCCCAGAGTGGGGATGACACATATTGGTGGCCATCACATATTGCTAGTAGTGGTGGGCATCACAGATGTATTTAGCAAAGATTGTGTGGCTGCTGTGCCATCATTGGTTGCTAACTTTTTATGCACCAAAGCTGTGGATGTGGCCACAAGTCTAGATGAGGGATATTTTGATGTGTTTAGCAAGGACTTGCTATTTATGTACTGGAACTCTTTGCAATTCGATCAGCTGTCTGGAAAGTGTAACCTTAGACACCTTTTTTACCAGTTCTTTTCAGTGAGTAGGGGACAAATAATTGATCATGCATGCAGAGAAGGATTGGCTCTGTCTAGTTAAAATTATCATACAGTGAAAGGCATTCACCTTTTTAGAACTTGAAGAGAAGAAAATTATCAAGTTAATGGATTAATTCAAGGGTTGCCTCTGACTTAAACAAAGGATTTGTCCTGAGCACCACTCTTTCTTCTGAAAAGTTAAGGTAGGATGTTTTACTGAAAACTCTGGGGTGCAACTCTGAAATTCTTTTTGTGAAGTTTATAGCCATCAGGACAAAGGTTTTTTAATATAAGAATTTTAGGACTGCTGTGACTACCAGTTTGAATGTTAGTCTGGTATGATTTTCTAAAATGAAATTTAGATCCCAAGGCGAGATTATATCTCCTATTGAACACCTCAAGTGAAAGGAATGTTTTAGAGAAACAGTGTCTACTTTAGTAGCAGAGTAACTAAGGCCCTTTCATATATTTGCAAAACATATTCTAGTAATCTAGGGATGGAGGCCATCATTTGGTCCCTGTTTAAATTCTGTCCATTTTTAGAAATGCAACCATTTACCCATGGTAGTTTTATTGATTGGGGAGTTTTTGAGCGGGCATGAGGATGCCAAACTTTTTTTAATGAAATTTTAGGTTGCTGACTGTGAATGGAATTAAAAAGAAATCGGTCAATTAGCATCAGGGAGTGTAAGGCTATGTAATGTTTGCCTTAGTGTGTGAAACACTAGTCTTGGGGATGAAGAACACAGTGGCCCATTTTCTATGTATGGGAGAAGGAGAGGAAATCAAGTTTGTCAGGACCAGTATAGGATGATGGAGATCACCCTAGTTTGCCAAGGTTTCACTTTTTTTTTTTTTTTTTTAATTTCTCCAAATCTTTTGGGTTTCTAATACCATACATTCATAGGTGTGTACTAGGCTAATGGCCTGGAGCTTTTACAAGCCTAGCCCATAGGATTACCCTGACATCGTGCCACCCGACCTTAATTCCCAGTGCCTCTATTAAGTAGAGCCACTGAAGTGATCCCCGGAGTGAATTTTTTTATTTCCCATCCACTCATCAAGATTTCTCTTGAAGGGAGGGTGGAGCCTAGCTGGCCAACTGAGAGCAGTGAATTTTGAGAGCTCCATAAACTAGTATAGTAATATAGGAAATGTTATTATTTTCAAGTTGAAAATGTCAGAAATCTATAGATAAAAACTACTAAACTACATAAATATCAATTTTGCTGGAGATGTACAAAAATTTTCCTGTCAGGTAACTTGGAGATATATTGAGTCACTGAATATAAACAACTCAAGAAATTATCATCCAGATGCTGCTTTGAAAAAAGAACTGCAACTGATGGCACCTATCTTACAAGGAACTATCTTTGAAGATGGCAGGCTTTAAAAATTACTTAGAAAACCTCAAATTAAATTCTCAAAAGCAGACTGATACTCTTAAGGAACTATTACAGCAACATCATTCAAAAATAACAAATATAGCAACTTCTCTAAATGACATTGAAGGGAGACTCAAAGAGGAAGAATTCCAAAAAGAATTTCTACTTAAACAGAATACATGGCTGCTTAACGAAATACATGACTTAGAAAACAGGGAAAGGAGAAACAACATAAGGATCTGTGGTCTGCCTGAAAACACTGAAGGAGAATACATTATTTCATTCTTAACCTGGATTCCTGAATTTTTAGACTTGAAAGAGGAACTTTCATTTGGAATTGAAAGGGCGCATAGAGCACTGAGGAAACCTGCTTCTAATTCAACAAATGCTCCACCTAGATCCATAGTTATAAACTTTCTTTCATTTCTGGACAAGGAACTAATATTAAAATCTGCTTGGAGAAAATCACCCTTAAAATGCAATCAAAGCCTGATAAGGTTTGACAGTGATTATTCTTCTAGAATACTAGAACAAAGGAAAAAAGTCTGGCCAATAATAAAACTGTTGAAACAAAACAACATTAAAGCACAGCTGGCCTTTCCAGCCAAGATAAAAATACTTTTTGCCGATGAGATGAGAACCTTTAATAACTTAGAAGAAGGTACTATATTCATCAAAAACAACAACGTAGTGTCTATCCCAAAAGAAATGGAATGGATAGCCCCAACTCTTAAAAGAATAAAAGAAACAAATCATTGGACTGATGCTGGAAAGAAGAAACAAAATACTGATTCCAAGATAGCGGTCCCAAAAAAATAACTCTTAAAACTACATCTCTCAAAGTATGAACTTGTATGGTACATCACTTGTCATCTGTTTTTATTTAAAAAAAGGAGGGTTTCTTAAACAACTGAGAAACAGTAATGATTTTTTCAGAATTTTCAGAGAGTCCAGTAATTCTTTACAAACAAAGGTAGATCAAGATTGGTTACTATTTATATTATATATAAGCCAAACAAAGCAACATATAATATAAACATAGAAGGTTCTATTCCCCTGCTTGAACTCGATGAATACTTATCTTCATTTTTCATTGTTTTTTCTTATAATAATTTAAGTAATTAACTAATTCAACACAGTACCATTCATCAGATTTCAGACTCAAATGTAACAAATTAACATCATATATAAAAACAGTAACAGTAGAGCTGTTTTGAAAAAAAAATGCCGAGATGGAGACTAATGTCTTCTTCATTTAAAGTATAATTTAGAAATGTCATGTATATCCTGAATAACAGTAGCAAGCTGTTAGTACAAATATCATCATTATTCTGTCTGTAGTTTATATCAATTATGGCAGGTATCAGCTACGAGTGCTGTTTGATCAGTCCTGATATGGTGTGCATGGATGCAGCTGTGTTTGGAAGCTAGTACAAATTTCATTATTATTCTGTCTAAACATAGTTAATATCGATTATGGCAGGTGTCATAGCTTTGAGTGCTGTTTGATTAAGCTTGACATGGTGTGTGTGTGTGTGGATGCAGTCTGGCAGCTGTTGTATGTTGCCGTTTCCGTCTCCAGGAAGTTGTGGGTTGTGGCTTGTGATCGAGGTTTACTGATGCTTGTGTATTAGGAAGAGACATTTGGTGTTTTAGCCTGGTTCCAGGGAAAGGGGGTGGATAAAACTGGATTTGGGGTTATTTTGGCAGAGAATAGTTTGTTTATGCATTTGCTGAGTGAGAGGTGGGAAGGCTGGAATAATGTGTTATCTCTTTTTGTGGCGGCTTGTTGGGAGTTTTTTTTTTTTTTTTATCTGTTTGCTTTCCGTTCTTTTCCTGGCTGCTGCCTCGCTGAAAGGGAGGGAATTTAGGCTTGAAGTTGCAGTGAAGTGAAGCTTTGCTTCAGGTGCATCGTGAGCCTCTGGTATGCAGTACACAGACACACTAACAGAAACAGACGCTCCCAGGTTGCTATGATAGCAGAGACAGAGTGATGGTAATGCTTAACAGCTCTGAGGAGCCTCAGAGATGATTCATGGCAATGTTTTTGGTTTAAAAAAAAAAAATAATAAAAGGGCTGTTTTAAACCACATGTACACATATTTATGGTATCCCAACACTTTGTTTAGCTCATTAAGTTGATTCTTGATTAAAAAAAAAAAAGGAGCAATTTTATATGTAAAACGTATTTTGGTCCAAACACATTAAGGACGTGCAAAAGAGTGGAAGTCTGAGTTATTGTGAAAGACTAAGAGCACTTGGTCTTGTGCAGAACCCTTTGCAGTGGTCTGGGAGGTGAACTTGCTCGGATGCGTTGGGCATATGGGGATAGCTGATTCTAGGGGTGTTTAGGGTTGCCAGGAAGTGCTAGAGTCTCATCAGATTTCATTCGTGGAAATATCTGTGGGAATGGAAGGTGTGTTGAGTGGTTCATGGCAGAGTGGCCACTGCATGGAACAGGCTAGTAAAATGGAACAGGACAGATATTGGTTTGGATATTTTAAGAACAGCCTGGAAACACACCACATGAACTAATGAATGGTATTCTGGCAAAACTGGATGGGTATTGTTGCCCATACTTGAAGTACTGATATGTGTGTTTGTAAGGATGGAAATATACTTATAACAAATAAGAAACAAGTAAGGTCTCATAATTTTAAGTTTGTGGACTGTATAAACATGCTTAGAAGGAGCTAATAATAAGAATAATCATTACAGCTTGTGGTCTCTCAAATTACTAAGCAACAGCAAAAAAAAAAAAAAACAGTAGTAATGTATGATTTTCGTAAATCTAGACTTAAAATATATAATCGTCATATAAGATGAAGCAGTCTGCTGAATTTAGATATTCACTACAGGATTTAATACCATGGGCTTGTGTATAACAACACTACTGTCTTAACTTGTCATAAATGACATAAACTACATTGAACATCAAGGGGAAGCATGATGATTTTCTTATATAAGTAAATATGCATAACAAGTTCCTTTCACTTGAATTGTAGTTTTTGTAACCCACCTTGGCCATATTTAATACTTAAGTGGTTACCAAGGTAACTAATGTCTATACATGACATCAAACTGACAAAGTTGTTCAAGAGAAACAATAGAAGCCTGAACTTGAAATGTCACAGAATGTAACAATCATATTCTGAACAAGTAGTATTAAATTGACAATAGGCACTCAGTTTAATAACATGGGCTTGTGTATAATAACACTACAGTTTTAACTTGTCATAAATGACATTCACTATATTGAACATCAAGGAAGGAAGCATGATGATTTTCTCATATAAGTAAATGTGCATAACAAGTTATATATTTGCTTTAACTTGTGGTTTTGTAAACCATCTTGACCATACATAATATTTCAGCTGTTAGCAAGGTAACTAATGTTTTATACATGACAGCAAACTGACAGAGTTGTTCAAGGGAAACAATAGAAGCCTGAACTAGGAATGTCACAGAATGTAACAATCACATTCTGAACAAATAGTATTAAATTGAAAATAATCACTCAGTTTAACCTTTGTTGATTATACAAAATAGAATGTTGCCATTTAAATCTAAAAAACTTTCAGTATATGCCATAAAATGGCAATTTATGAATATGGAAAGGGAACTTGCAGTCATTAATCACAATAAGTAAATTTGTTGTTTTTAACCTATAATTTTACAAGAAATGACAGCTATGAAAATCCTTATGTGTAGGAAATGGGGGAAGAGGGGGATGCACTGATAGTTAAAATGCACTAACTTTCATCAATGTTCACATAAAACAAACTTGATGCTTTAAGTAAGTTAGCAACAAATTGATTACTTAAATGTTGGCAAACAATGACATATAACTTCTGATATATCTAGTAAAATGCATTGTATTATAAACATTAGGTATAAATATTATTACTATCTGTTTATATTAAGTAATAAGTTTTGAAAGACTTCAGTAAGGGTTGAATATGTTAAATAACTGTGTGCTATAATCTTTTACTGAGGTTTTATATATGACACATCCTATTTTACTATGATTGAATTGCTTGTCATCTGTCGTTCATGTAAATAATTGCTTATACAATAAGTAGACATTTATATTGTATTAGAATTCTGTCTAATCTACAATAGTACTAAATCTGTTCAAAATAATATAAATATTGCTTATTCCTATTACAAATATTCTCCATATGATAATTCAAGTTATGGAGCTCAGATGTTCTGGATTGTCAAGGTATGAGTGATAATCTGATGGATTTGGGTTTATCCATCATATTAGGAATGATTTTCATTCCATGGCTAGGGCAGATCTTAGTTTTGTTAACATTTATTAATGTAAATTTATTATTTCACAAAAAACATTTTTAGTATGCCTGACCAAAATATTACTTTATTGGTAAACACTCAAAGTGTAAAACTGATCATTTCCTTTAAAAGCTCAAACATGTACTTCATAGTTATCAGAGAAAACTGTTTAATAGTCACAATAAAACTAAAAATACATAGTCTAAATAACTTACGATGGATTTAACTTTATTATCTTTAAATACCAGTTGGCTTAAACAATTCTAGTAAGAGATCAAATCTACTGAAATATTTAAAATTGAACAAAGCATAAATCGTCTTCCTTCAAGAAACTCATTTCAAAACAAATGATTAAAAATGGAATCCTAAGGAATATATGATATTGGTGCAATCCACTTATAAGACAAAGACAAAAGGGGTAACAGTTTTATGGAAAACAAATGTGATTAACCCAGAAATCATTTATAAGTATGAAGATAAAGAAGGCCTTATGGCATTAGTCGTCTTCTTCTTCTTTCGGCTTTTTCCGGTTAAGGGTTGCCACAGCAGATCACCTGTCCTCTCATGATTGGCAGTGGAGTTTTACAGTGTCGAGTTGCCTGCCCGGCACCCAACCTTCCACGGAAGGCACACACATGCATGCACTCACGCCTAGGCCCAATTTAGAGTATGAATTCACTTACAGCATGTCTTTGGGATGTGGGAGGAAACTGGAGCACCTGGAGGAAACCCACTCAACTACAGGGAGGACATGCAGACTCTGCACAGAAGGCACCCCAGCAGACGCTCAAACCAGAGAACCTCTTGCTGTGAGGCGGCAACGCTAACCGCTGCTCCACGGCAGCTGCCCGCCTTATGACATTAGTAATAGTTAAATATAATAACAGAATATGAACCCTAGCAATCTATAATGGTTCCCAGGCATTGGAACAGAAACTGTTAAAAAAACACTCTGACTGCATTTCCAATAATTATAAAGGCAACTTTATATTAGAAAAATATTTTTAACTGTATATTTGATATTTCTGAAACTGCAAATAAAAGACCGCTGCATACATCTGCTGTATCAAAAGCTTTAAACAAGTTGGTAGAATCATTTCATTTTGTATATACTTTCAGATTTAAAGAAGATAAATCTTTGTTGTTTTCCCATCAGGATCACAGATTTGGTACCCAAACTAGAATAGATAAAATATTTGCTGCCCATGACTTGCACTCTAAAATCATTAATTTCTCAATCACTCCCTGCCCCCTTTCAGACCACAATTCATTGATACTAAAACTTCAAAATGGGTACAAACCATTAATCTTTAACTCCAGAATTCCAGCATATGTAAGTAAAATTAAAGAGTTCAAACCCTGGTTATTATCTGAATTGCAGTTCTTCTTAGATGTTAATTACACCACAGAGGTAAATAAAGTAATGATATGGGACTTATTAAAAGCTTATATATATGGTAAAACCCTAACTTGGTATAAAAAAAGTCAGAGAATAGGATTCTAAATTATTAGATCTGCAATCCAAACTTTTGTTAGTAAAAGCTGAAAAAAATCAAAATCGTTTGGAAATGAAAAAGAAAAGTATTAAACAATAAATAAAATGGAATTCTAATAGATAAAACTAGTTTACCTTTCGAAAAACTGAAAATTAATACCTTGGCCATTTCTCCCACATCTGCATAATTTATCCACAAGAATCAAAATATAATCAAAAGCTAATAACATTAAAAGCATCTTCCATGAAAAGAAAAGGAAAATGTCTCGGATATAGGTGACATTCTTGATGCCTATAGAAATCACTATGTGAAACATTTCCAAAAAGAAAATATACATATTGATCAATTAACTCTAGATGAAAAATGTTCTAATATAAAAAATACCAGAAAAATTAAAACTAGATCTCCAAGCACCCATATCCTACAAAGAAATTACAGATGGAATAAAAGAGGGTAAAAATAATAAAGCTCCAGGTATAGATGGCATAATTATGGAAATATATAAACATTTTCCTTCAAAGATAGTTTCATAGTTTAGTACTAGGCTATCTGCCCTGGGGCATTTGTAAGCCTAGCCATAGTGATGTGGCTTTCGCCACCCCATGAAATAGTACAAAAATGCACAGAATAGATTTAGAATACTGTGCCTCTGTCTAGTAGTGACACAGTGAAGGTCCCCTTATATAATAGAATTAGTTTACTGTGCCACTGTCTAGTAGTGACACAGATGGTGACCCCTGGGGTAAACTTACGATCTCCCATCCACTCATCAAGATTTCTCTTGAAAGAGAGTTAGTGAGGGGCTCTGCCTAACATGAACTGGGATTCTGTTCCAGAGCATGGGAAGCCTCTGGGTTATGAATCTATCCCTCCAGCATGTCGTATTCATACTTGTGCCAAGGTTTAAGTCTTTAGCTGTCGTGGTTCTGATGGATTTGGATTTTTTGAGGTGGAGCATGTCCATCAGTTCCTGATTGGACATGGCCTTGTACGTCAGGCACAGATCACCTCTGAGCAGGCGGTATGCTACTGAATAGAGCTGGAGTTTCTTTAGTCTGGCAGAATAAGACATATGTTGGAGACCCTTGATCCTCTTGATGAGGTACTTTTGTGGTCTCTCCAGCTGTTGCAAATGCCGGGTGAGGTACATACCAAATGGGGCATTGTACTCAATCATGGGTCTGATGAGGGAGGAGTATAGGGGTACAGTGACATCTTTGGATCTGGATGCGAATCCCTTTATGATGAGGTGTGCAAGGTCAAATGTCTTTCTAACCACTTTGGCAATGTGGGTGTCAAATGAGAGGTCGCTGTTGACTTGGGTTCCTAGGTCTCTGATTACTTTTTCCGTACTCAGTGGGTTGCTGTCTATGTGATAATTTGTGGGTACTTTGTTTTTCCCAAAGGGGATGACTATACATTTTTTGGCATTTAGTTTAAGGCCATGACTCTGGCACCAGTTGTCCGTTTCTGTGAGGCCTTTTTGTAGGATGTATGTGTCTGCTGGTGTATCGACTATGGCGCCTAGTTTGCAGTCATCTGCAAACTTTGTCAACCACAACCCTCCCATGTTTGCTTTAACATCTGAGAAATAAATGCCGAACAAGAGGGGTCCCAGGACTGATCCCTGTGGGACACCACTTGTGACTGGCTTTGAGTCTGACATTGCTCCAGCGATTTTAACTTTGTGGGTTCTGTCCTTTAGCCAGTTTGCAACCCATCTAGTGACATAAGGGTTTACAAATAAGCTGTTGAGCTTATCTATGATGCCTGAGTGGGGTATTGTGTCGAAGGCCTTAGCCAAGTCCAGGTAGGCTGTATGGACTGCTTTGCCCTCATCAATGGCTCTAGTGACTGTTTTGAAAAATTCAACGAGGTTCAAAAGGCAGGATCTGCACTTTACAAAGCCGAACTGAGTGGGATCAAGTGTCTGTAGGTCCCCAATGTCTCAGTTTGAGTTCCATAATGATTCTTTCTATAGCTTTGCAGACCAGGCTGGTTAAGCTTATGGGGCGGTAGATGTTCTTCATCCCACATTGCTGCAGTCCTAACACTTGGGTAGTCCGCTGTCCCAGTCGGCCCGAATACCAAAGTATAAGGCTGACGTCGGTCAAGGCGCATTAGTCTGACGTCAGGACGTCAGGGTACAAATGCGCATGACCGACGTCATATCCTCAGTCTTTTTTGCCGCATGGTCCGATGCAGAAGCAGTATTGCGAGTGCAGGTTGGCGTTCTGAAATTTTCTGAAGTCGGAGTTTCAGACCGAATCAAAGTTGGCTAAGTACCCCGTTGGGGAATATTTTGGTTTTTTCTTGCCTCAGTATTTAACCGGATGTCAGAAAAAGTGAATAACTGTATTTCTTGTGGGAAACAGATACCTCATAGGGATTACCATACCTTGTGTATACCTTGCTTAGGGCCTGAGCACGACGTTGTTGGATGTCGCTCTTGTGCTAGATTTAACAAACGCACTATAAAGAGAAGATTAGACTGTGCCAGGTTAGTTTTTGGGAAGCGTTGTAATTATAAAATGCCGTCGGATGCTCCGGCCGCTTCGCCTAAAAGCGCAAGGACAAAGCAGCAAAGCCTAGGTTGGAGGAACCGTCTGTCCCGGACGTCGGTTCTTTAGAGGGCTCAGTGGAGCCGGAGGTTCTGCCAGAAGTTACTTTGGAGTCTCAGGGGGAGACTTTACTGTTACAAGATGTGTCCTCTCAGGAGGTAGGCCAGGCTGAGGGGGCTTCTCAGGTAGCTGTTCTCCCCTCCCTTCCTAAGGTGGTTAGACCCTCCCCTTCTGTTTCCAAGGCTTCTTTGAGAGGCAGGCCAGGTTTAACTTCAGTGGGTGTTTCTCCTAGTTCTTCAGGGTCTCTGCCTAAGAAACATATGCTTAAAATGGCAGAAGATTTGATTACTATGATTAGAGGTTCTATGCCCCCTCCTGATAAGAGGCCTAGGGTGGAACCTGAGCTTGAGAGTTTTGAGCAGTGTTCGAGGCTTCTGAGTCTTCGGCTGAAGACTTACAGGAATATCCTCCTTATTCTGATTCTGATGTAGATGATTCTACTCCTTCGGCTTCTCCTCCTGAGGATTTTTCATTTTCAGAGACTCTTCATTCCATGAGGGAGCATTTTAAATGGGAAGGTCAAGATTTCTCTGATTCCAGGAAAAGGCTTAGGAATTTTGTTTTACCCCAGCATAGGCCTTTGGCTATACCTCCTGTTCTGGATGTGGTGGAAGATGTTTTTGCGGAGGCTTCCCTGAACCCTGATTCTTTGCCTCCTGCCCCAGTTAAACCGGATAGGTATTATAGGGTGCCTGAAGCTCATAAGTATCTTTTTAAGAGTCCTAGGGCAGACCCAGAAACTGTTTCTCAGGGGCCTAAAGGTGTTAAGGCTTCTGTTGTTAAAAATCCTGTTCCTCCTGATAAAGAGGCAAGGGCTTTGGATAGATAGGGAAAGAAGGTGTATACTTCTTCCACTTTAGCCATGAGGGCTTTGAATTGCCAGTTCCACATGTTAAAATACCAAAATTATCTCCTTTCTCAATTGAAGTCTAAGGTGGATGCTCTGGCGGAAGGTATTGAGTGTAAAGAGTTGCAGGATTTAGTTCATGTTTCTGAACAGGTGGGTAAGCATTCTTTGCAATGTGGTTTTGATGCTGTACAGGCCTCTTCGAGAGTGGCCGCCACAGGTTCTGTTCTTCGCAGGCACGCCTGGCTGAGGGATCAGAATTTGGCTGAGCATGTTAAGACAAGGATTTTAGATGCTCCGTTACAATCTGATGTGTTGTTTGGTTCGCCTGTGGAAGCAGTTTTAAAGAAAATGGAGGACAAGGCTAAGTCTATGCAGACTGTTAAAGATTTTTTGCAGGTTCAGCCTCCGAAGTTTAGTAGAAATTGGCCTACTAAGGGGTGGACATATCCTTCTTATGATTCCCAGTCTAGGGGTAGGGGCAGAGCTCAAGGTTCCTTTAGGCCTAGAACAGGGAGTTCACCTGCTCAGTCTTCTGGTGAGGGCAGGGGTCAGTCCTTTCGTAAACAGACCCAATGACCTGCCTTTTCAGCTGCCAGAGCCTTCTCGTCTGGCAGCACCTTTGGGAGGAAGGCTGGCACTTTTCAAAGAAAATTGGAGTTTAATTACCCAAGACAGATGGGTATTGGATATCATTCACCACGGTTACAGGTTTTATTTCCATACCTTGCCTCCTTTCAAAGGCATGCCAGACATTCCTCCTCTACAAAGAAAAGAGGTTCACAAGCAAATTTCTCTGTTACTCCAAATAGGGGCCATTCAGCCGGTTCCTGTACCAGAAAGGGGCCTAGGATTTTATTCTCGCCTGTTCCTAGTACCAAAAAAGGGGAACACGTGGAGACCAATTTTGGATTTATCTATCCTCAACACTTATCTGAACATTCCCAAGTTCAAAATGTTGACGTTACAACAGCTTTTACCTCTGCTGGGAAAAGATCATTGGATGGTAACTTTAGATCTCAAGGAGGCTTACCTTCATGTGCCTATCAGACTAAGTTGCAGGAAGTATCTGCGTTTTCGAGCTGGGAATTCCCATTATCAGTTCTCTGCATTGCCCTTTGGCTTATCTACTGCGCCCAGAGTATTCACAAAAGTTCTGGCTCCAGTGATAGCTTACTTCAGGCTAAAAGGAATACAAATCTATCCTTACTTGGACGACCGCCTGATTCTGGCTCAAGAAAAGGAAGTCCTTTTTCAGCATTTGGAATATGTGATAGCAGTGCTAAGATGCCTGGGGTATTCTGTGAACGAAATAAAGTCCAGTCTAGTACCCTCTCAAGACATGTGCTTTCTGGGTGTGAGACTGAATACAGCAACCCAGATGGCCTTTTTAACCCCGGACAAACAAAAGAATCTTTCCCTTTACTTCCATCAGCTATCTCTTCAGTCCGGGCTGACTGCAAGGACAGTCCTTCAAGCCTTAGGGTTCATGGCATCTTGTATTCTGGTGCTTCCCAATGCCAAACTGCATATGAGGAAGCTGCAATGGTATCTCAAAATGTATGGACACAGCACTGCCAGGATTTGGACACTGTCATTCAAATAATACCTTGCATTCAAAAGGAATTTTTGTGGTGGGCTCAGGAATGTCACCTAAACAAGGGACTCTCTGTGACCCGGCCAGAGGCGAGTCAGTTTCTAACGACAGATGCCTCAGACATAGCTTGGGAGCTCATCTGAATGGAAAGTGGATACAAGACAAGTGGCCTGCCAGACTACAGCATCTACATATCAACATGAAGGAGATGTTAGCAGTCCAGTTTGCATTAATGGCTTTCAAGGAGTTACTTCTTCCAGGGCAGGTGTTGATTCTAACAGACAACACAACTGTCATGTGGTACATCAACAAACAAGGGAGAACACATTCTTATCCTCTATGCAGGCAAGCAATGATTTTGTGGGACACTGCGCTCAGCTTGCAACTAAATCTTCAGGCAAGGTTTCTGCCGGGAGCACAGAACTCCTTAGCAGATGTGTTAAGCAGGCAAATCATGGATCCCCACGAGTGGAAACTGGATCTTCATGTATTTCGGAAATTGACAGTGTCATGGGGAACTCCAGACATAGATCTGTTCGCTTCTCCACTAAACCACCAGCTGCCAAAGTTTTGCACGAAAAGGTTTCATCACACAGCTTGGAAAGTGGATGCTCTTTCTTTCAGTTGGAAAAATCTTCATGTGTATGCCTTTCCACCTCTGCCTCTCCTCCCAAAGGTCCTCCTAAAGGTCAGACAAGACAAGCCAAGGATGATTTTAATAGCTCCAGATTGGCCCCGGCAGCACTGGTACCCATTACTGAAGAGTCTGGTAAGGAAGCCTCCATGGCCTTTACCTTTGATTCCACACCTATTGTCTCAGAGGGACGGTCATCTACTCAATGTCAAGCTTCACTCTCTTCATCTAACAGCCTGGCATATTCTGTTTTGAACCACAGCAGGTCTCAACTTCCTCAACAAGTTTTGAATGTGATTATGGAAGCCAGAAGACCTAGTACAAGGAAAGTGTACGCAGAAAAATGGAAGAGATTTTTATTTTGGAGTGCAGCAAAGGATTTGGAGGTTTCAGAGCCTAATTTGAGTGTGGCTCTTCAATATCTTACTGAGTTATTGGACAAAGGTTTGTCTTTCTCTTCCATTAAGATTCATGCTGCAGCAATTTCAGCTCACTATGATTGTGACCCACCATTGTTTTCTCATCCTTTGTTCAAGCAATTTCTTAGAGGGGCAAAGAATATAAGACCCCCACGTAGAGCTCCTACTCCTGCTTGGGACCTCAATTTTGTGTTGGAGAAACTTACTCTACAACCTTTTGAGCCTGCGGCTACTGCTGAATTGAAATACTTGTCATGGAAGACTGCTTTTTTGTTGGCCATTACTTCTGCAAGAAGGGTTTCTGAATTGCAGGCCCTTATGGCGGTTGAGCCTTTTGATTTTCCATAAGGATAGGGTATCATTACGTACTAATCCTTCCTTTATGCCTAAGGTGGTCTCTAGTGTGGCTTTAAACCAAACTATTCATTTGCCTACTTTTTATGCAGATCCCCAAAATAAGGGGGAAAAGATTTTGCACACTTTAGATGTACACAGGCAGTTGCGTTATTATTTAAGCAGGACTAAGGATTTTAGGCAGTCTCAGCAGTTGTTTGTTTCTTTTGCTTTAAGTTCTCAGGGCAAGCCTGTGTCAAAACAAACTATTTCTAAGTGGATTGGGTTTTGCATTGCATTTTGTTATTCCCATCATGGCAAGGAGATTCCAGCTGGGATTAGGCCTCATTCCACTAGGGCTACTGCCACTTCAACAGCATTTCTAAGGGGAGTGGCAACTAAGGATATTTTGGAGGCAGCTACTTGGAGTTCAGTGCATACTTTCTCTAAGCATTACCACCTTCCTCTCTACTCTAAATCTAGGGCTGGTTTTGCCACGGCTATTTTGCAGGGCATGTTGACAGCTCCAGCTTCTTTATGATTTGCCAGCCTCCCTTACCTCTGCTTTGGGATTCTACCCAAGTGTTAGGACTGCAGCAATGTGGGATGAAGAACATAGTACAGTTTTGTACCTACCATAAATGTAGATGTTCGAAGATCCACATTGCTGCAGTCCAATTTACCCTCCCTCCTTCCCCTCTGTGTTTAGGGGTGGTTGTGTGGGTGGGGTGGTACTTTTGTAAATTGTATATATATTTGGTACAGGAGGGTTTGGTGTTTTTTGGTTTTGGCCTTATCTTTTTAGGGTCTTCTGACATCTGGGGCAAGAAAAGACTGAGGATATGACGTCGGTCATGCGCATTTGTACCCTGACGTCCTGACGTCAGACTAATGCGCCTTGACCGACGTCAGCCTTATACTTTGGTATTCGGGCCGACTGGGACAGCGGACTACCCAAGTGTTAGGACTGCAGCAATGTGGATCTTCGAACATCTACATTTATGGTAGGTACAAAACTGTACTTTCCCAGGGTCTGTAGAGGTACCACCTTTGTGGAGTGGGACCACTGTTGCTGTACGCCAGTGTTCAGGTACATATCCTGTAGTAAGGCTAAGGTTAAATAGCATTTTTATGTGCGGGTTTAGCTCCTCTTGGAGTTCACGTAGCACGCAACCCGTGATACCGTCAGGTCCCATTGATGCTGTGCTTTTAGCTTTGCTGAGGGCAGCTCTCACCTGGACATCTGAGATGACAGGGAGATTACATTCAGCTGGGATAAGTATTTCTTCTTTTGGGGGTGAGGGAGGGGATAAATTTGCACTGAACCTGTCAGCCAGAATGTTGGCAATATCTGTGGGTTCAGTGTATTTTTTGTTGTTGTGAACTAACTCTGAGCATATCTGAGGGTTTCCGCCCAGGTTTCTAACATAAAACTCTATTAGAAATTCATTCACAAGCTTTAATACCAGCCTCTTGGAGATCTTCCTTAATCACACCAATCCTAAAGGAAAACAAATCCCCAAACCTGTGTACCTCATATAGACCAATATCATTATTAAATAATGACTATAAGATATTTATGACAATATTAACTAACAGAATGAAAATACCAGTATCCAAAACAATAAATAACGATCAAACTGGATTTATATATCATAGACACACACATGACAATATTAAAAGGATAATTTCTCTCATAGATTGTGTTAATAAAGAAAATAAAGAAACACTCATAATTGGCTTAGATATAAAGAAAGCATTTGATTCCCTAAATTGGGACTATTTATTCAAAATCCTAATGCTATTTGAATTTCCTACATCCTTTGTTCATCTCCTAAAGAATATATATACAAAGAATTTAGCATATGTCAAGTTAGGTCCTTTTACCTCTGAATCTATACATATAAAAGGCACTAAACAAGGATGTCCCATGTCACCAGTTCTGTTTGTTCTGGCTATTGAAATATTGACAGATCCAGTTCGTAACAATATAAAAATCAAAGGAATAGATGTTTATGAACAATACAATTCTAAAGTAATGCTATTTGCTGATGACATATTGCTAATCTTAAATTATCTAATACAAAAGAGACATTAGAAGAATTAGATATATTAATTTACAAATTTCACATGACTTCAGGACTCACTTTCAATAAATCAAAATCAAAATTTTTATTTTTAAATAAAAAAAAGAACTGCAAACTAAGGGGGATCACATCATAGAGAAACCAGAATCTACCTTAAAATATCTAGGAATTGAGTTATGCAAGGATAATAATGAATTAGTCTCAAAAAACTACAATAATACCAATACAATTAAAATCTCTGTGGAAAAATGGAACAAAATAATATTTGAAGATAGACTACAGTTAATAAAAATAGTTTTCCTGCCCAAGATCCTATATATAGCCTTGACAACACAACTGTTACCGTAAGGAAATACACTTAAAGAAATAAATTCATGCCTAATAAAATTTTTATGATTTCCCAAAAGAAACAGAATAGCTTTAATACATCATATCAGCCCATGGAAACAGTGAGGATTAAACTTTCCTGATATAGAATGGTAAATAAAACCATCAATATCTAAAACAATCTCAGATTGGCTAAGTCCATATTACTCTGCAAACTGGAAAGAACTACTGACTGTAATATCAATAAATTAATTTGATTTACAAAAAAAATTCAAATAACAGATAAAAACAATTTGCCATGGCACATAATGTATTAGTATGCAGTGTAACACAACTAAAGCCACTAAAATTTGTATGATTAATTATTACATTGACTGATTTAGGAAAATTATTAATGCAAATATAGATTTAAAAATCTGGTTTGATCTTTAAACACCATTTATAGTCGCAAAGAACTTTTCACATAAAATATATAGAGAAATTATTAATTCTTGGGAACAGAAAGAATTTGTTTGGTGGCTCCAATGTATCAAATAACTAAAAGTGTTAAATATGCAAGTAATAAAAGCAACATTCAAAATTCCACAACAGGAATGGCTAACTTTACAGATTATTCTTTCATATTCGCAATAATAGAATAATTAACAATTCTTCATGTAAAGAAATACCTAAATTTATGAAATACATATATGAAATCATATATAATGACTTTGACATGGGAAACAGTATTTCAAAATTTTACAAAATATTGATACAATTTAAGACACCACCCAAAACCTCATATTGGAAATATATAACAAAAGGACACTCAATACAGTTAACTGAAGATATTAAAACAAATATCTTATTATTGGTAAAATATATATTCTTTACACAATACTGTAAAGTTTTTAATGGAAAATGCTTGCACAGAGCATTCTTAACCCCAGATAGAATCAGTAAAATTAGTTCTTCCATAAAAGGAATATGTTGGAAATGTGAGCAAGTACACAATGCAGATTGGAACCACATTTTCTTTGATTGTGTTAAAATTACGCCGTTTTGGAATGGTATAACTTTCTACAAGCTTTATTTAATGAATCATTTTATTCATCTAAAGTACTCGTATTATTAAATGTGAACGAAGGTCCTCATTTGAGTAGGTCGAACATGTATCTAGTGTGGATTGTATTTGTAATTTCAAGGAAGTGTATAACAAGAAGATGGAATACAAATACAATACCAACTTTCGAAGATTTCTATAGCCTACTGAAGACCACAGCATTATTGGAAATTAAAATTAAAGAACTAAGAATTTATCCAAAGCCATTATCAACAACCCTTGAGGAAAAGTCTTATCGTTGATTGACACTATACATTAATTGATCAGACACTTTGCTAATGGATTGGACATACTTATAAAGTAACTGTATACATTAAGATCTGTTATAGTGTCAGGCTAATGTACATAGTGTACATAGTTATTTAAGATATTATGTATAAATACTATGGAATTCATTCAAATGTATTTGAAAAATAAAAATTTTGAGGGAAAAAAAAAGATTTCTCATGAAGAGGGCCAGTGAGGTGCTCTGTTTGACATGTACGGGAAGTCTAGTCCATAGCATGGGCAGTCTCTGGGTTATGTACCTGTCCCTCCAGCTTGTTCTGTTGATTGTGGTAATGAGGTTGAGGTCTGTGGAGCATGTGGTGTAGAGGAATTGGGATTTCTTTTCTAACAGAGCTGGGTCAGACATGGCTTTGTAAGTCAAGTAGAGATCGCCTCTAAGTAGACAATATGAGACAGAGAATAGTTGGAGTTTTTTGAGTCTGTCTATATAGGGCAAGTGTTTAAGGCCTAGGATCCTCTTTGTGAGGTACTTGTGTGGCCTCTCAAGTTGCAGGTGTCTAGTGAGGTACATGCCAGATGGGGCATTGTACTCGATGATTGGCCTAATGAGGGAAGAGTAGAAGGAGACAATGACCTCTTCTTCCTGGATGCAAAACCCTTAGTAATGAAATATGCCACATAGAAGAACTTTCTGACCACAGTGGCAATGTGGTAGTCAAAAGGCAGGTTGCTGTCAACCTGTGTTCACAGATCTCTTATAATGCCTTCTGTATTCAGTGGACTACCATCGATGTGGTAATTCATGGGAACTGGGTTTTTCCAAAAGGGGATGATGACACATTTTTGGCATTGAGCTTAAGGCCATGGTTCTGACACCAGTCGTCAGTCTCAGTGAGGTCTTTCTGTAGGATGGCAACATCACTTGGGAAGTTAATAGTAGCTCCCAACTTGCTATCATCTGCAAACTTTGTCAGCCAGAGTCCCTTTGTGTTGGCCTGGACTTCAAAAAAGTAGATACCAAACAGGAGAGGAGACCCAGGACTGAACCCTGTAGGGCTCTACTCATGACTGGTTGGCAGTCTGACTTGGAGTCAGCTACTTTCACACTGTGGGTTCTATCGGTGAGCCAGTTTGCAACCCACCTAGTGATATAGGGGTTGATGCCTGGCTTAGTGAGTTTTTCTATGATTCCTGAGTTGGGAATGGTATCAAAGGCCTTGGCCAGATCAAGGTAAGCTGTATGAACCACCTTGCCTTCATCCACAGCTCTGGTGACTGACTCAAAGAAGTTGGCCAGGTTGAGCAGGCATGATCTACTCTTCACAAAACCAAACTGTGTAGGATCCAGAGTTTGGAGAGTCCCTATATCCTTGTTTATCAGGTCCATTATGATCCGTTCCATAGCTTTGCATATCAAGTTTGTCAGGCTAATGGAGCGATAGTTCCCAGGGTCTGTAGTCACTCCTCCTTTGTGGAGAGGGATGACTTTAGCAGTGTGCCATTCGGTAGGGACAAAGCCTGAGGTGAGGCTGTGATTGAACAGGGCACACAGGTGAGGTGCCAGTTCACTCTGTAGTTCATGTAGAACACAGCCAGGGATATTGTCAGGTCAATAGAAGCTGTATTCTTGGCCAGTGCAGTTTTAACCTGTGCAGCAGTAATAGTGGGTGCCTGGCAATCTACTGGTATTGTGATTGGTCCTTTGGTGGGGTAGAGGGGGAAAGTTGGCACTGAATCTGTCGGCCAGTATATTGGCAATATCTGTTGGCTCGTTACAGGAGGTACCGTTGTGCAGTAACTCAGAGCAAGTGTGGGTTTTACTGTGGAGATTCTCTACATAACTATAGAAGGCTCTGTGGTTGTCTTTACTATCTGCTGCAATTTTGTTTTCATAGCTAGCTTTAGAGGATTTGATGAGGGATCTCAACTTTTTGTTGAGGTTGATAAGGAAGTTTTTGCAGTCTTGGGACTTCACCTTATTCTGCATCAGTTTCCTCCTTGTAGAGTGTGTTTATGGCAGGGGACCACCAGATTGGCTTTGGTATGGCGAGATCCATGTATTTGTGTACGTGTTCGTACAGGGCATTAGTGTATGATTCGGCGGTCATGCAACTGTTCTCCATTTGCATGGGTGCTGTGAAGTTAGTCACCTCTCTTTTTCGGAGCCCAAAGTTAGCTTTGGAGAAGTTTTTCATGGTGGTTACCATTGCGGGGGGGTCAGGGAGTGGGAGGGATGTGGATTTCCAAGGTGATTAGTTTGTGGTCGGATCTAACAAGAGAGGAGTTGACTGTTGGTGTAGAGCAACAGTCACCCATGTTAGTAATGACCAGATCAAGGATGTTGCTACCTTTAATCGGGGTAAGAACAAGCTGTGCAGGGCATTGGAATTTATGAATTCCAGGAAATGTTGGGCAAGTGTATTGGTACATGAGTAGTTTTCCCAGTTAATGGAGGGGTAGTTGAAGTCGCCCAGTATGAGAGTGGTTAGGTTGGACCCTAATATTCTCCAGGGTGCTTAGGAATGTGGAGTGTGAGTCTTGGGACATGGTTGGGGACCTGTAACAATCTACTACCTGAATCGCTGTCTTACCCAATGTTAGCTGCACCTGAAGTATCTCTGATGCGTTATGTTGGACTACCAGTCTGGAGGTGTGCACATCCTTTATGAATATGGAAACACAACCGCCATTGGAACTTCGGTCCAGGTTCTGAGGCCGAAAGGTGTGGAATGAGTTATAGCCTGGTAGTGCAGCGGTGCTTTCTGCTGCCTTGAACCAGTTCTCTGTTACAGCACAAATGTCGATGTTCTCCATTTTAAGGAGTGCTTTGAGCGAGTGCATTTTGAGATTTAGACTTCTAGCGTTGAGCAGCATGATCTTCAGATTGCATTTGATTGTAGTTACAGTAGTAATTTGGTCTTTGGAACACTGCCTAAAAAAGGCACTGTAGGGGGTGACAGGAGTCTTGGCCAGTATCTGGAAGACCAGCGGTGACAGATGCAGGCCGTCTCTGGCAAAGCATTGAGGCCCATCAGTCATGTCATCCCAGGCAGACAGATACTGGATCCTCTTAGAATGACACCAGAAACTTAGCCAGTTGTTGAAATCAATAATTTTCTGCTTTACTATGGTATCATTCTAGGTGATGGTAGGAGGCTGCTCAGGGCTAGGTGCTACATAATCCGAGAGCTCCTCCATGTCTCTCTTCATGTAGTCCAGGGAGGTGCATCTCAGGTCATTCACACCCATGTACAATGACAGAGTCATATTTATACCTGTTGTTGAGGGACCCGAGTGCTTACATTATGTTGCGGATCCTAGCACCTGACATGCAGCTGACTGTTACTTTATCCTTATTCAGTCTAGTAAGTGGGACATCAGTGTGCCTCACTATCAAGTCACCTATCACTAGTGTGTTGGGCATGCTGTTTTGCCTTAGAGGCTTTGGTTGAGTGGCACACTGTTTAGGAGAGTTGTGTGTCTCGTGATTATTGTTGTGTTGTAGTGGTTGAGTGCATTTCTGCCTTGGAGGTCTCTGCTGTTTGAGTAGATTTTTATTGAGAGCCTCTGCGAAGGTGGGTATATAGTTTGTGTTTTTATGTGGAGGCAGTACTGGTGTGTGTTCTGAAAGGCTGTGTGTTCCATGTGGTGTGGTGCAAGTGTTGACCTTCTCCTCTTGACCAGCTATTCCAGTCTTGGCTGGAGAATCCATGGCTTCCAATTTGGATATATAAGTGCATCTCTCGCAAGTCTGATTGTTGGGAGGTAAGAGGAGAGGGTTGTCAGTGTACATGAGGCAGTTGCTACATTGCCTCAGGATGTCCAAATTCACCAGGTTAATAGGAGAAAGCACAGGGAACTGACCTTTAGACATGCCTGGAGGGGGGTGGGCATTAACAATAAGTACTGGAGCAGTGGTTTCCTTGCAGAACGTTTAGTGTTGGTAGCACTTTTGTGTGCTGCAATAATTGCTACAAGAAGTCTGGTAAAGTGCTAGACTTATAGGTTAGTAAAAGTCCAGGACAGGAGAGAACTAGCAGATCTAAGGGAAAAATTGAAGCCAGACTTTTTGGCACCGGTCAGTAGCTTACAAACATGACGGGAATGGACCCCATTCCTAAGTCAAAGTACAATTAAAGTTCATGAAATTAGTATTGTTTCAGTCTTTGATGTAAGCCAAAAGTGCTCTTCAGAGCAAAGACAGTTGCTCCTACTACTATTGGAACTGTCTGGGTATCTTTCTACCACATTGCTCTCGTTTCTGCCTGTAGATCCTGATATTTTATGATTTTATGTCTCTCTGTATGCAAGACACTGTAGTCACCGAGTGTGGCAATTTCAATTATCAATGCTACTCTTGGCTTCTTTTCTTTAACCACTATATCCAGTTTCCTAGCATCTGTCTTTTGAATTGTTGGTAATGAGTGGTCCCATGTGATATAAACTTCATCATTTTCTATGATGCTTTGTGGTTCATGTTTCCAGTGTTTTTCAGCCACTTCAGTACCATGATGTTTGCACAATCCCCAGTGCAACAATCTTGCCACATTATTTTTCCTTTCAGTATACAGTCCTTTTGCCATTAGTATGTTGCAACCTGCACCAAGATGTGCAACTGTTTCCAATTTGGTTTTACAAAACCTACATTTGTCTGTTTCTCCCACATGTTCAGTGGACTTTGTAAACCAAGGTGTATGTACCCCACTGTCTTGGGCTGCCAATATTAACCTTTCATCTCTTGGTTTGAATTCTCCTCTCCTTAACCATTCCTGTATTCATTCCTGATCAACATGAGGTTCTTCCAGAAGTTTTCTATGCTAGTAATTATATTTATGCTTTTCCCTCATTTCTTGCCTTCTCATCTGGTCCTCCACCTTATATTCTTTCTTTTGTTTTTTGGCGCAGTCAGCTGCTACCTGATTTTTATACACTTATGGTTTGATTTCCATTCCTGCTTGACGCCAATATGCTTCTGCTAAATTAAGCAGAGAAGTCATCTTAGATTTGTTTTCCTCATGTTTCAAAACTTTCACTACGTTTGGGTCTTGTGAGGTCAGCAGATGTGTGGATTCCCACGATTGCAGATCTATATGTATAATCAATTTCAAGGAGGCCCATCCCTTCTTCTGAACAGGGAGTATAGAATCTTGGTATGCACAGATTTTTATAAATCATTTGGTGAGCGTAATGCATCCTTCTTGTTTTCCTATTTAATCTATCCAACACATTTCGGGGCCAGTCAATCACTCCAAAACTGTAAGTTAGGACAGGAAGAGTAAATTGGTTTATAACTTGAATTTTGTTCCTATATGTCAGTGCTGTTTTCAGGATTAATTTAACTCATTCACTCTGGAACAGCTCAGAAAAAGCTGCCTGCTTAACTCCTCCATAGGAACAACAGTGCAGCCTGTGCTCATTTTCAGAAAATCCATTTCTAATACCATACAGAAAACAAATGTTCATAACTCCAACTATAAGAGCTAGACTAAAAATGTAAATGCGAAAGTTGTTCAGCAGGCACTTACTTTTCCAACAGTGTAAACGTTGATAGTGCATATCAAAGTCATCATTAAATATTTGGTAAGGAATGCTGATATTGTGCATATTTCTTAACTTTTTTGGAAAAGCAAAGCACACTATCTCCGTCAGTGTACCATGCAGACCCAAACAATTTGTGTTTAATTTGTTTGTATGAATGTCAGCTTTAAAATGATACCTTAACCATTACTGTGTGATGCTCCTTTATGGAGATATTCACAGAAATATGATTAATATAATATTTCGCATAATTGACAAATATCTCATCACCTGTAGAAGAGGGTACATATCAGTGTAGAAGTTGTGCATCTCAATGTCAGCTTCAAAATGATGCATCGTTTGTGTCATCACCATGCTCCCCTGCAAAGATATGGGCATAATAATGAGAAGTATTGGAAATGTATAATTTTCATAATCCTACAAGACTAAACAAACTGTGATATCTGTACATGTGTACACTGCACAGACACAGTTATTTTACCATGTTGTAAGGAGTAACACTGTCTTCAAAATTAGATTTTACTTGGCACAATGGCATGTTCCCTTGCAAAGATATTTACCAAAATATGAAAACAGTCATAATTTCCATAACCATAAGTCTGAAACCAACGTTGATATCTGTACATGTGTACAACATACAGGCACAGTTCTTTTATCATGTTGGACCTATGAATACAGTCTTCAAAATGAGGTATTACTCAGCACATTCATATGCTCCCTTGCAAAGTTATGTACCAAAATATGAAAACAATCATAATTTCCATAACCTAAGTCTGAAAAAATTTTGATATCTGTACATGTGTACAACATAGAGGCACAGTTCTTTTATCATGTTAGAACAATGAATACTGTCTTCAAAATGAGGTATTACTTAGCACATTCAAATGCTCCCTTGCAAAGTTGTTTACCAAAATATGAAAGAAAAATCATAATTTCCATAACCTAAGTCCGAAACAAACTTTGATATCTGCACATGTGTACACTATCTACTCGAGCTACATGCTCTAGGGATATAAACCTCAACACAACAATGAATAGAACATGCTGGAAGGATAGATTCCCTTCGCAGAGACTTCCCTTAGTATGGAACAGGGTCTCGATCTACATAAGACAGAGCCCCTCACTGTCACTCTTCAAGAGGAACCTTGATAAGTGGATGAGTAACAGAAAGTTCACACCGGGGATCACACCAACAGCACTACTAGATAGGGGCCAAGGGTACTATCTGCTAGTACAAGGGTCTAGGGAACTACTAATGGGGCGGTGAATACCACACAATGTGGCTGGGCTAATATATGCCTTTGGGCAGATAGCCCAGTACCAATCTATGAAACTATATACAGGCACAGTTCTTTTACCATGTTGGAACTAGCAATACTGTCTTCAAAATTAGGTATTACTTAGCACATTCAGATGCTCCCTTGCAATGTTATTTACCAAAATATGAAAAAAAAAATGATAATTTACATAACCTGAGTCCTAAAACAATATCTGTACATGTGTACAGAATTCATACCCAGTTTTACCAGGTAGACACATATGATTGTACATGTAAACAGAAAAAGCAAGATAAGAACCACCACTCCACTAATGAACCCAGGACAGGCATGGGACTTCAGTGGCAGGCAAGGCCATCTGATCTGTCCGATAGTTTTACTGGCTACCCAGTTAGACAGCTGATACCACTACAGTCTCACGACCTCCTTCAGTGTCAGCAGTCTACCTTACCTATGCCTTTTCTCTTTACATGTGTCCATTCAGCAATGGGCCCAAGGGATCAAGTTCTGTATTACTAAGCCTTTCCTGTCATCTGAACTCTACACATGCCTGATAAAAGCAGAATAAAAAAAAGTATTACAGGATGGTTACTGACATATTAGATTGTACGTGCTAACACTCTCCTGAAACAGTTGTTCTTTCTCAGCATCTTCACCAGCTCCTTACCACAATTATTTGCCAAACTCAGAAAAATATATTTTACACAGCACATTTCATAATAGAGTTTTCCTTACCATACTGGTCCTACTTAGTCATGGGTGTTTTCCATTCTTCTCACAAGCTGTATGTTACCAATCCTGCATAGCATAGAAATGTCTAGTTAAATAAAACAATGCTCCTTGCTCCATTATGGAGGTCAGTCAAGAACAACGCAGTGCTCTCCTTAGTTAGGTGAACGCCATCCCTTCTGAACAGGTGAACATCTTCTGCAGTGATGTTGTCATGACAGATTGTAGATCCACTGACCCTGTGCATCAAGCCATGCATGAACCCATTCTGTAAACATCTGGCCTTGTGCACTGCCTGTTGACTGTTTTCTGTTTTCCATTTCTGTCGAGGAATTATGTCAGACCACACAAAATGACAACATGGCCACCACGACTGATGTGTTCAAAAATTGCTCTGATCTGAAATCGTAGCCTTCCAAGTGGTTGACTGATGACATCATTCCCACCTATGTGCAGCACAAGTTTGTCGGGCTCGGGGTAGATGGAACACTTCTCTTCCAATGACTGCAGTACTCCGCTCCAATGCATACCTCTTCTTGCAATCCAGTATATCTTCGCACTGGATGTGGGGAAGCTCAGGTTGTACTGGTTTTCAGTTATGGAGGCATGGCTGGCAGCCCAGTGAATGTAGGAATGGCCACATACCCACACTCTCACTTGTTCTCCTGCTCATGAATCCATGTCAGTGACAGAAGGTGGACGAACCTGCACAGGAAAGAAAATGCAAACAGATTACTACTGATGTTTGACAGATGTGTTGGAAGAGTACATATATATGTATATTATAATGCATTACCTGGATTAATGGATACTTGCATCTGTATGTTACTCGTGAAAATACAGATAAATTGAAGGAAAGGAACTGTGCTCTCATCAATGAGCTAATGTTTGTACATGCACCAAACAGTAATGTTTAAGAAATGTCCAGTTAAATAAAACAATTAAAATAACAGAAATCTTTACACCATAGTGAATTATTAAATGAATATATACACAAAGTGGGACCAGAATTTTCTTCATATCTTTGTTACATTTCTCAAAATTGCACAGCTGCTGAGAGTTTTACCTGAAAAGCGATAATGACTCAGTGCTACATTGTAACTGCACTTGCTGTTAATGTGATAATGACTTGCCTTTCATTCCTGCAAAGTTATGCATGCTCAGACACAGGTGATAATTCCTGCACATAACCTGTTGAGTAGGCAGTCATTGTATTACCTTGTGCAGCTGTTATATAACACAGAGTCATTATCATCTGTTAGGAGAAGGCCATAGTCATTCAGTAAAAATAGTACAACACTTACTCAGTAAAAATAGTGTAACACTTATTACTGAGTCCTTCCTGCCACCTATGTAACAGAGACTCATTATCATCAGTAAGGAGAAGACCTGAGTGATTCAATGAAATAGTATAACAGATATTGGCAAAATGTAAATGATCACAAGACTTCATCTGGTTGAATTTCCCATGAGCCAATGATCCTTGATAACTCTCTTACATTTCTTAGTACAAGAGAATATGTCTGAGATTTTTAAAGGCAAATTAAAGCATTTCTCCCTTACCTTTATGGCTAGTTGAAGCTATTACTTACTTTTGGGAAAGCATTTTGAGTTGCAGAACTACCTTACAAATTTACCTAACTAGGTATGAATGACAGCTGGATGCTTCTGTCATAGAAAGTTGAAAGCTAATCATTCAGTGACAAATGTTTCATGTTATGCGCACCAAAGTTCATTTTCCTTTTGCTTCACCTCCCTTGTTTCTCTTACAATTCATGTTAATATTTTAATTCTATTTCCTACTTTAAATATTACCGTATTAGTTCCTAACACAAATTTAATAACCTGGTGACCAGAAAAATACTTCTGTTTCTTCATTTTCACTGCCTTTAAACAGTATGAATATGTCATATAAATAATTTACATATTCAGTATCCCCCTCTCATAAATAATCTTCTGCTTTTCCATAACTAACTTTGTTTAATCTAAATTATTTTTCTTTTGCAAGATCTATTTTGTGTGCAACTTTACCATTTTTCTTTCTTTCTTCACTCTATCTTCTGTTGATATACTTTTATATTCATTCTGCCCATCCTCTTCTCCCTCCATCTCTCTGTCATATATCTCTTTCCTCTTGTGAAACACAGCTTTATTTTTAATATGAATACTCTGTTTCTGACAGTTGCAAAATTTCATTAAATTGAGTTCCTCCCTATCATTTTCTTCTTCACCTCTACCCTCTTCTCCAGTAACACTTGTTATATCGCTGTTTTCATCCTCTTCCTGAATTTGTTCCATTAACATTTTATTCTCATTTTGTGCATCAAACACGTTAACATTTTTGAGGGTTATCTTCCCCTTTCTTCTCTTAATAGGAGTTGTTTAGGTTTAATAAGAAACTTGCGGTCCCCTGTCAGGCCAGTAAACTGCCTGCAGGTCAGCTGTGAAGTTGAGTGCTACACCTTATATCATTACATCTACGCATTAATGAGTATTAATATTCTCCTTCAGGTCCACTGTGCAGCATGTATCTTTTTGCTAGTTACTTCAGCAGATGTGTAGCTAGGAATTTCATACTCGGGCTGCAAAATCTTGTGGCATTGCTAACTGATTCCAAATTATACAGATCCCTAGTCAGTGATTATATATTCATAGTGTGAAAGATAGAGACATTTACATGCTTTATTCTCATACCTGGATTGAATGTTGTAATCACAAATTATCATTTAACCATCATTATTAATCTTTCCCTCAGTTTGTGCTCTGTGTTCTCTTGTGTATGCCATTTTTTCATCATATGTAGTATGTGTGGGTTCATGGTGATGTATTGCTATCAGTTTGTCCCACTCAAAATAAAGAAGTCAGTGATTAAAACTGTTGAAAGTGAGGGAGTCTAGACAGTTACAGCTGCCGTTAACGGCAGCTGTTCAAGGTGCTGTAACCGGAGCCATGGGCTGAAAAAAACTTTTCACTGAAAGCCTTTCTTTTTTTGGATCCTTCCCCCATACAGATAATGTACAAACTTTGATAGTCATCAACATCAGGAATAAGTGCACATTCCGTTTCCACTGAAAGTGGGTTTCAGTGAAAATGCTTTATTAGTCAGATAAACACAATCATTCAGTTGTCTGGCAGCAATATATGTTTAATTTTTCTAAAGCTATGTACCGGAAAGCTTCATTAAACATTTGCAAATATCAAAACGTTGTCCGTCTGAACACATGTACTTTTGTGTATGCATTGTACATTGCCAAGGATCTGGTTAACACATCTGAATGAGGAACGCTGCCGCTTTTGAACTCCGCAGAATGCTGGCCCTTAAAAATGCATTTGTACATAATGATTAAAGAAGTCATTGATTAAAACTGTTGAAAATGAGAGAGTCGACAGTTACAGCTGCTGTAATCGGAGCCACGGGCTGAAAAAAACTTTTCACTGAAAGCCTTTCTTTTTGGATCCTTACCTCATACAGATAATATACAAACCTGATAGTCAACAACACCAGGAATAAGTACACATTCCATTTGTACTGAAAGTGGATTTCATGTGAAAATGCTTTATCTGTCAGATAAACACAATCAGTCACTTGTCTGGCAGCAGTATATGTTTCATTTTCTAAAGCTATGTACCAGAAAGCTTCATTATTTTTTATTTTTTTTTTATTTAACATTTGTTGACTGGGAATGTCCGACTAGGTTCCACAGAGCCTGTTTTCAGCGGAGGCCCGGGGAGAAATGCTCCAGATTAAACATTTGCAAATATCAAAACGGTTTCCATCAGTGGCTTTTGAACTCCGCAGAATGCTGGCCCTTAAAAATGCATTTGTACTTAATGATTAAAGAAGTCATTGAAAGGCATCTTAAATTTAAAACTGTTGAAAGTGAGGGAGTCGAGACAGTTACAGCTGCAGCTAATGGCAGCTGTTCAAAGTGCTGTAATCAGAGCCACGGGCTGGAAACTGTAACAACTGTGGCAGTAATTTCAATTTGAAGTTGCACAGTTTATGGGAGAAAGGGGTAAAAGAATTTTTTCAAAACGGGGGAGACTGTTATGAAGCACTTGGTCTCAAGTGTTTACATTTGTAACAGTTGAAAGTGAAGGACTCGAGAGAGCTGCCTTTAACGGCAGCTGTTCAAGGTGCTGAAATTGGAGCTGTGAGCTGGAAACTGTAACAGCTGTATATTCAATAGAACCCAGTAGTTCACGAGCGAAGTGTGACTAAAGAAAAAACACCTGCAGTAATTACCATTTTTACCATTTTTTACACTTGTTTATTTATAGATGTGTGTGTGTATATATATATATATATATATATATATATATGTATGTATGTATATATGTATCTGGATATAGCTGGATGTATTGTAGACTGCCTAGCCAAAAGTCCTTCCATGTTTTCTGTCACTGTGTTACCCATTACCTATGATCGCTGTTAACCCCAGGTAGTGTCCTATCTGCATTCTTAAAATCCAAAGTTAGACAGTACTTCAGGGACCAAAGAGGGAGAGAGAGCTTTGGCAAAATGCCAGTATGCCACTAGTGTACCCTTCATATTCAACTACCTAAAAACAAAAAAAAAAAAGGTCTGTCATATGCTACTAATACTAAAACTGCAAACCAGAGTGCAATGCATTGGACACTTACCTTATTGTGGATAGGAAGATCTCAGTTGCACCTGTTGGGTACTTGCTTTTCAGGGTTCCTTGCTGCTGGGCTGATGAGTTATCACTGGTCTTAGTAAACGGTGCACAGAAAATGTTCTTTTACAATAGATAGACGACTCCAGTAACAATATAGCAGATCCAAGAAAAAGAAAGGGAATTGGTACTGGAGGACCCACTATTTATTGTCACAGAACAAAGAAAGTTATGTCTGGGGGTGGAGTTGTTTGACAAGTGGCAGCTTGGATTGCAAGAATCTGATTGGATGCCACCACTTGCTTCATGAAAACATACAGAATCAGCTTGCAGATACACAGTGCATGGCAAGCTGATTTTATGCAAAATGTTAAATACAAACATGATGTTACTCCACAGTGAAAACTAAGTTGAAAAGGTGCCTGACAAAGTTCAGGTACCTTTACAACTTAATTTCTAACAGTGGAGTAGCTAAAAAGGGACTGTGAGTTTACCGGCGCTTGTGGAAGGCACTCGGGTGAAACTGCTTATATTTTCAATTGCCTCACAGACCGCTCGGATGTAAGCACTGAGGCGCCTTGAGAAGGTACTGAGTTAAGTCTTCTGAAAATATTCCTTTTATTCACATTTGGTCGTGTTTTATTGTTGATCCTTCATCCATTCCCAAGTATTTATACACTCCCTCTTGCTCAAGTTCTTTTATATCACATTCTTGTCCCAAACCTTATTTCCCAATTCTCTATAAAACTTTTTGGATCATCAAAAAATTGCTTATTTTGTACTTTTCCTTTATATTTATTTTTGTATCTTCTAAGTGTTTGCTCCTGAGCTGAAATTTTTAATTTATTTGCAATAGTGCATGATAAATCGTGGTCTGTTCTAATACTGTGCATTGCTTTTGTCACATCTATTTTTCTTAGTAGTTTTGTTGATGTATTCCCTCTTCTATAATCTTATAACAGTGACACTTACTGTCTTAACTGCTTTATAGTTTTCTCTATTCGATATTTCCATGATGGTATTCGATTTCTCCCCTTCCTTTTCCTCACTACCCAGTGTTCTTGTGGTAGAACTTTATCAGTTATTAATTTAGCTGTAGAGTAATATATCCTGTTTACCTCTATCACATGTTTTATCAAATTTCTGACTTTGTGGGTTTTATTAACCTTCTGCAGTCTATTTCTTTCATTGATCTTGATATATTTGTCTAGGTCTGTTAAATCAAGGAATTCTTCTCTTAGCTCATTTTCTTCCAAACTAAGGGCACATCCCTTGTTTTCCAATTCCTGCGGGCATTCTATAGAAGATTCTGTAGCGTCTTCCTGTCTCTTCAACTTCATCCCCTGACATCCGTTGCTGTATCATATGGGAACTCACTGGCCTATCACTCATTAACATTGACTGCATCAGAGTTTCCACAGTTTCCTGTTCCTTCCCTTGCTGTCTAGCTTCAAGTGAATGTTTAAACTGGTTTCCTGTGGAAGTCTCCAAATTATCGTCATATGGCACCTGACCAATTGCTTCCCCCGATTTCCCCTTAATTTGGATATCCATTGCTCTGCCCTGTCATGGTGCTTTCTGAGTTAGATTTTCTACACTGAATCCTTCACTTTGCAGGTACTCTATGACATCAGTTTCTGTTTCTTTAACTTCTCCATTACTAATCTCCTTTTCTACTTTTCTTTGTCTTCTTATTTTTTGTATTGTAAAATTATCCATGTCTGGATTCCTTTGCCTGTATTTCTCTACAAATTTCTTTGGTGCTGCTCTTTTCATATTGGTTAGTTTTGCTTTCTCCTTTGCCTAAATATTAAACCATTTTAAATCTCTTTTTCTTTCCCATGTCCAAATGTCTTCTTTAGATGTTTCCTGATCTTCCTTTTTCTCCCTGATTGGGGGGACTCCCTCCATCCTGCTGTGCTGTAACCTGTGCTAGGCCTTCTACACAAAATCCTTCACTTTGCAGGTACTCATCTTCAACTTCTGTTTTTTTCACTTCTGCTTTACTAATCTTCTTTTCTATGTTCCATCTTTGTGATGATGTTTTGTCTTATATATGAATCTGGTCATGTAGGGGGTGGGAGGCAGGAATATGAGAACCTAGAAGGCCATTGTCCGCAGAGCATCCCTTTATTTGTCATGTGGTAAGACTAGGGAAGAGTATTTGTGACGCTTCAAATTTGGAGTTGCAGAGAGGTCTAGGACTGGTGTTTGAATACATTCCAAGGAGTAGAGTAGAAACCTGATGAAGCCATGTACCAGAGATTCGACTTCCCAGGTTGTATATGCTACAATTAGGAATTGGTTTGAAGCTGTTGCACACTGCCAGAGTCTGAAAGCTTTCCTGTAGATAGGATAGGAGTGCGTACCTCCTTGCATGTTGACATACAAAAAGTAGTAACATGTTGCCAGTTTAAATGGCATGGTTCCCTGAGGAAGGCCAGTAAGGTGAGATAAACACTCTCTTTTCCAACACACTGATATGGATCTATGATAGTAGCGATATCCTGTATCATCTGCTTGTTGTAATACTCTATGGCAAATGCATACATACTGACAATAGATGAGAGGCATGTACCTAGAAACAAAATGCCAACAGTAAGGCTGTCTGACTTTAGTCACTATGTAAGAAATGACATGCTAGTTTTGCAGAAATTTGCTATTTTAGGGAATCATTAGTTGCGATGACATCACTAACTATGAACAGTCTATTCTAGTACTGTCCTGTTTAGTCTGGCATGTGGTACCTAAATGTCTCCAGTACCACATTCCTCATGAATCTGAGACAGGACTGTGCTCTGGCCAGGTGAGCAAATAGCAAGTCCCAGCGTGACATGATTGGAGTGGTGTCTTTCTTTGAATAGAGATGTTATGATTTCTTCAGTGTCCATGTTATACCTGTTAAAAGTAATGTGTTGGGTGGCTAAAAGGTTGCATTTCGCCTGATGGACCCTAATTCCAGAAGACTCAAACAATTTATGTTGGGACTCCCTATTCTGAATCAGCCTACCCGATAACAGTGTTATTAGGATGAACCTGCAGTTATATTAACATGGGAAGATCTTGACTATTGGCAATGTCTCTTGAGCTGCATTTAGTAAACACTTTTGGGGTAAAAAGGCCAGATGACAGACTTCTGAACTGGTAATGTCTAGCCATGACCCAGAAGCACCGGTAGTTCCTGGATTCCTCTGGCATCATGGAGGTTTAAAGATAACATCCTAGCTCCTTGTGACAGTCAAGGTAGAATGTTTTATGCAAAGACCATGAGAATGGGATGTATAGGTTTTAGCTACTAAGATCTTGCGCAGGTCTGATGTCCTTTTTTTACTTTGACACTAAAAACAAAGTTTATAATAATATCCTTGCCCTTTCTGCTCTGTTGTCAGAGGTTTTTACCACCTTTTTCCTTGCTATGAATTTTTGTTGGGGTGGTGTATCTGGCAAGGAGTGATGATTTTCAACTTTAGTATTATCTCCCCAATCCACCTGTCTTGATGATCTTGGACCACTGCATAAAGTGAAAAAGTTATTTGCAACCCACCTTGACTCCTTCCAGAGTGAACCAGCTGGAGAGGTCTTCAGAAGTGCTGCTAACTGTCCAGTATGCGACCTTGATATCCTGTTGAGGGGCTGTTACCACATCCTCTAGGTGTGCAACCTTTCTTTATTGGTTTTGTTGCAAGTGACCTCTTCATCATTATTATACTTATTGTGTTACAATCCATGTTGGAACAGCATTCATATACTAATTTGTCTTTGTTCTTCTATTAGAAAAGACCACTTGTGTTACTAGTTAAGCAATCGTAGTGACAATATTGTGGATATCAACATGCACTTTCTACTCCTCTTTGTCATCCTGGATTCCCTGGGTAGGGGTCTAGACCACCAGGCTGTTTGGTATAGGAGCCATATGTAGGGTTGCTGAGACAGTATAGTTGGGTTAAGATTATATGCTCAAATGAGACATTCTTCTGGAGGGCAGAATTTGTGATCCATGTTATGCAGGACTGGAGCTGCTGTGTCTGGGTTGTTCCAGGCCAACTCTTAGTAGCCTCTTTCAAAGTGCCTGTGAAGGGAAGGATCCCCCCAGGTGTAATGTTTTGTAAGCGTACATGCCTGCTTTTACCTCCTGCTTGGGGAAGAGATGGGCTCTATATAGGCTATTTCCATTTTTGCATCATTTGCAAGTATTCCCCAAATTGTTATTCATATAATTAATATAAGAGAGTTCCCCCTGTTTCTCTTCACTATTGCCTATTACTAGGTACTCAGTTGTTTCATCGTCTTTTCCTGCATTTCATTTCCTCTTTGTGGAAGGCTCTAGGACCCTGTAGAAGAGGATAGTCTCTTGAAGGAGTGCATTTGGGGTTGAGGTTGCAGCAGGCTTAACTGGGAAGAGAAAGCAAATGTGGGGATTTGAGAACTGGACTAAAAGACCCTGTATTTAGTCTTTAAGAAAGACATTGGGTAGTGCTGGCACTAGCTGTATTGGAGCAAAGCGGTTAGGCAAAATGTAGAGCATTATTTTCCTGACAAGGGTCTAAAGGCTGTCCTGTTGGTATAAATTGGCATCATGTATATATTTGAACAGTCAGTACTGAAAATGCTGAGGGTAGGATATACTGAGATGGTATGGTGCTGGAGCCCCATACACTGGTAGATGTTTCAGAGCAGGATGCCTGGTAGGGTTAGACAATGGCACTGCATCATAATGATACAAAAATGTCAGCACTTGAATGGTCAGCGTTGATCCATAAAATGGAGGCCTTGGCTATGGCGTCATAGGTGGAAGTAATACAGTTGATGCATCAAGAGGTAACCTCAGGACAGCGAGAATAGGAGCCATTCAGTCACAGAGAGAAGAAAGTGAAGCAGTAGACTTTCTATCTTATGCTCTTACCATTGTTTCTGCAATTTTCTCATAAACTGCCTTCAGAAACAGTGCTGATACCTGGGCTGAAGTAAGGTTTGGAAGGAGTAAAAGCTATCTCTGCCTGGACTTTGAGAGTAGAACAGTTAGCTGTTGTACATATCTATCGTTTTTTGCTTCCATAGTGATCTGAGATGCAGCCCTTGTCAAGGATGCTTGTGGAATCAATCTAGTCCTTATGTTGTTAGGTTTGTTTCTTCCTGCAGACTGTTCATTTTAAGTTTCTTAACCTGCCTTTCTTTAGTAGTTGTAGGCCATGCTGACAGATAGATGGCTTGGAGATGGAAGAAGAGCCTGGGTTAGGTGCTGGGTGTTTGCCAATTATGTTTTTTTATCACATAGTTTTATCAATTTAACACCTCTTTGTCCTTGTCGTGTAGTGAAAAATTGGTACATATGGTACAGTGAGACATGCTGGGTCCTGTCCCTTGCCTAGACAATGCAAGCACTGTGTTTGCCTGCCAGTTGGTGAAATAGCCTTATTGCAGGTGCATCTGAAGAGCAAGGTCTTTGATGTAGCAGTCTTCTTAGATCTAAGGCATGCAACACCAATGAGAAATGGAGTACATAGAAACAGTATTAGTACTAAACAGTATTAAAAGTAGTGAGAAGTAAATAGGCTTTAGAGAAATAGACAACTCACTCCAAAGAGTCACACTAGCTGGTACTGATTGTAGCCTAAGGAAGCTCAATTTTTTTAAGGAAAAAAACTCTCATAGTTGTGGTTACAAGTAAAGAACTGAACAGTGAATTATGCATGATGTGACTGGGAGAAGTCAAGCAGGTTGAGAAGACTTTATTGGCTGAGTGGTCCTAATGACTGCATCATATAGTCATACTGGTTACTGGAGACAGGACTACTACTTGCCCACTTTGTGTATCCTCTTATGAAAATACTTCATAGAGTTTTTTTTTTTTTTACATCTTAACTCATTAACTCCTAGTCTGAATGGAATTTCACACTTCCTGACACCTGCAGATTTCTTGACTGGAGAGTGTTTGCTTGAGCTAAATTCCTGTATCAATATACAGGTGTGTGTGTGTGTATATGCACACACACACATACACACACACACACACACACACACACACACACACACAAATGTATAGTAACAGAAACTAGAAGTTACAAAAACAAACAAAAACATAATTTTCTAGTTGTCATTACCATATTAATCTATGCTGTTTTAGTTTCTTTGTGGTAGGTTTCTCAAATGGTGGTGCTAACGTTCCTGAAATGCCTAATCCTATTCCATTGGAGGTCTAAGATGTAGTTAAAATTAAATGTATTAGTGTCTACATACGCAAACATGTTATTGCTTCTTAAGTAATTTATCAATTTCATAAATAATTTAGTTTTATTTATTTTATTTAATGGCCCCAGGCTGAGACTGAAATAGGTTCAATAGAATTCAGTGGTCTACTCCACTTAATAAATAAAAAAGAAATAAGTAAATTTGTTTAAGAATTCTTAATATTGAGACGAGGGTAAATATCCAAAGTCAGAGGCAACTGTTGAATATTACTCTAATTTACTTAAGTTAATAGAAACAATAAATAATGAAGTTAATAGAACAACAGGTTTTGTATCCACACAGATTTTCTGAACAATAAGTATGAAACACTAATGTCTAGCATTGTGGACTGGAGAGAAATATTTACTTTTAAATTTTGGAGTGAACCCATGAGCTGCAGGAGTGAGAAAGTGATTTAAGTTGAAGTGCTGTAGGTATGGAATAGACAGTTACATGACATAGGTACATATATAACAGAAAAGAAAATAAACCATACTAACATTTGTTTTCTTTTCATGCAGTATGCATAAATGTTTTTTGTTAACAGTTTCCTTTCATTCCAACATTACATAAATTGCTTAATTCCTGCCTTACTTAAAATTTCACTACCCCTCCAGAACATAGTTATGTATGCATTATTCCTACAATTTCATTTTATTTCAATGCAATTTCTTTCAGTGTACTTCATTTATAGTTGGTTTAGATTTTAATATCATTTTCTAGTACTTGTTTTTGTAACAGTCAATAGCACCAAACTTAAGACCTCCCTTTGGCAAGGCAATTTAGATCCTATATCCCAGCACAAATGAATCTTAGTTGCACCAATTTTCTCTCCCACTATTTCTAATAAAGTACTCTGCAGAGAATTTTTACAGTCTGCCAACTCACTACATGTTCCCTTTGACATCCATCTTTCCCACCACACCATCATTTGCAACTACCAGAGGAAAAATCCTCTTAAGTCTGCTTGCGGTATAAAAGTACTTAAACCCTTCCAAACAAAAATCCTAAGGCTTCTGGACTTTTTTTTTTCATATATTGCTTTTCTATTCTCTTTCTTCTCTTAATATTTTCTAAACCTCCTCTGGTGGATTCTGATAGGTGTCATGCAGTAATTTATGTACTGTGTTCATGTTCCCTTTCTTTTAAAACAGCAACTTCTGTTTTAGACTCCACTAAAACACTGATATTTTAGAGATCCTCTGTCCCTTTCTCTTTGCTTATATTATCATGTCAATCCCTGGTTTGGTAGGCAGTCCCTAACCTACAGTACAAACTTATGCTTGGCCTTATCCCAGTCTATTACCTTTCTCTCACTGATTATTTGCTCCTTATACATTGGTTCATTTGCTAACTTCCTCAGGTAAATAACAGGTCCTTCTTGCCTATTTTATATACGTTTACATTCTTCCTTTTTTGGCTTAATTCTTAAGAGTACTTTCTGCTGCTAGTGTAGTGTTGTTGTCCTTTACTTCCTGCATTCAGAATCCTACTCTCTCCTTATTTTTCCATCTCTGTCCCTGTATCAGCATCCCTTTCTACTTTGATTTATAACTTTGTGTGGAGTATAAGCCTTAACTGCATAGCTAGCTGTAAACTCTACTCAAATCAGATGATCCCAAACCATCTTATTCTAAGAGGAGTATCAACTTATCCCACTTAACTGTTGCCCTCTCCCCCCTCTCAGAATCGTTAAAATTCTTTATTATTGCCCACAGATTTTCCTCCAAAAATATGCCTGACCTGTGTATAAAACTAAAGGGACTAAGAATATGTTTGTTGCTTGTATCTTATTATTCATATCCATAATGAAAAAGTGCTGAAGAAAGGTATATGTAGTTCCCAGTACATGTTTTTGATAACCATATGTCTGATATGCTATAGTGGGATTTACCTTTCTTAGTTTTCTGTGTTGTATTTTCCTGATACCATACCATTTATGTCCTTGAATTTTTGGAGTCCCTTATTTTTTTTGTTAATGACTCTAAATGTAAAGCAAATGAAGAGGAAATAGAACATCCCTGCTTGGTTCCTCTGTAAAAGCACATATAATCAGTACACTTTTATGTCCCTCAGCTGCCCAAGATCAGAACATTGTTTACTTTAACTTGCTTCTCTCAAGTGTTTCTTAACTTGCTATACTGTAAACCCTGGATACCTTATAACTAAGTAAAGGTACTTTCTTGCTTTAGTATGTCTAGCATGTACAGCAGTCCTGGATAAGACTTCCCCACCTCACATTTAAAATACCCCTGACTGCACGCAGTGCAAAACTGCATTATAATACAAAGTGCAATTTACATCATGAAAGTTCTATACGACTATTAACTAAGAACAAAACCATTTTACTTGCAGTTATGTCTTCAGTCCTTTCAGTGTCCTTCTAAACATTAGTGACATAAAGTAAGGTATTTGATTTACAGCTCACCCACTAGTTTAACTTGGTCAACTAAGTTCCAGTCTGTCCTCATCTGGCGAAGCCACATTTCATGTGTCTGTTCCTATATCCGATGAGAATGATGCTTTACAGACTCCCATTTATTCATTAATTTCACAGTGTTTTGTGTCTTCCTGATCATCTCAGTCTCGCAACACCAATGTCTGGTTGACATCCAAGTTACTATTGTTCAGGTCTATGTCAGATGACTGAGTTTTCAGAAACTCGAAATTCATACAGACTCGACCATATGATCTACTTTTTTTATGTTTATGCAGGGGGGACAAGCCTCCCACACCACATGTAAATTGTATATATCAACTCAGAGATCACACTGCAGTGAAGAAAAGGGTCAATTTCCTGATCCTTGCTGTACCACAATCTCCATTCAAAAACCCGGTCAGATGGTCTCAACCATATGAATTTTGAGTTTCTGAAAACTTTATCAACTGATAGGGATCACACATGAACACTGCTACCAAGTAAGAGAATAGTTGAGTGTTGTATACAAATACCGATTACTGTAATGCAAAGTTATATGGATACAGAGTATTGAAACTGGACAACCAATTTATAGTACTTGCCCAGGGAGGGAGCTTCACTGAATGTGTTTTCATTGAGACATACTTATACATATTAAGTAAAAGTTGCAAGTTACAGAGTGGTGCAGCAAAACAATTTTTGTTGTATATATTCTTTAAGTTATAATGATAAATAAGAGTATGTTACTTTGTTCAAAAGAATTGGATGTTGGATTCATAGGTAAGTATTATGCTGGCTGCCCTTGCAAGACATTTAAACCTAATAAATTTCCCTTTTGATGCTTCAATTAATCTATCCCACTTGGTGTTAGATTGACCTTACCCCATTCCATTTTCAATAATTATATATTATTCCTAGTGAGAATAACTGGGATCATACCATAGATAATTTGAGGTGACCCATGCACGGGATCAAGCATTTAGGAGCTGCCTCTGTCCATTAATAGTACAGGGGTAGTCCTGGGTTAATTTTCTGTTTCCTGTCCATAGATCAGAGTTGCGCTTGAATATTCAAAGTGCAGATGTAGAACAGAGAGAGGATGAGTTGAAGAATTTTAAGGTATAGTTTTCTGTATGCATCAGAAATGCATTTATAAAGCCAGAGAGCAGCAGCAGAAAGCAGGGAAGAGAGTTGAAGGTATGATGATATGAATGTTATGGGTGAAGGAGAGAGCAGGCGTGAAGAAAAGCTCTTATTTAGTACTTGTCAGGGGGGATGAGGGTGTTGGACGAGAGGCAGATGATATGGAAGTATTAGTGAAATGGAGCAAGAACAAATCCAAGCATTTCACAGGAAATCTTTTAATAATGCCTTAAATGAATGGAGGTCAGGTACAAATGTGATTGTAGGGTTTGTTTTCCAGGCTTTAGCCACCAGAATACAGACCGAGTCCTGTCGTTTTTGGTTTGTAAATAGCAATTGTTTTCTTATCACTAGTTTGAAGGAGGCAGGTTTGCAAGATAGTTGTGGAGAATCAAACTGATAGTGGGGCAGGAAGAAGAGGTATGCATTGTCTTTTAAGTTAAGAGAATCTGAATATATGTTGGTTGATGGTGTAGCTCTAGCCAGTTTGTTGAATAAGTGCAGAGCAGTATGTTTGAGGTTTATTAGCTAAAAATCTTGCCACATTATTGTAACATTGTTCTTGCCTAGATTTTAAAGAGGCTTGAAAAAATTATTAGGGTGGGTGAACCATACAGACATGTGGTGTCCAGAGTTACTTTGGAGGATTTTTTGTAGCCCTCCTAGTTTTTTGGCAAGTGTTTTTTTAATACTGTTTTGTATGTGAGGATCAAATTTAAGGTTATAATCTGTTGTCACACCTAACAAGTTTGTGTGAGAGACACCTGCAGATTCTCTATTGTTTAGAGGTGAGATTATGATTTTTATGGAATGTGTGATTTTTGAGAACAGATTTTTTTTTTTTTTTTTTTTGCTGGGGGGTAAGCAAAAGGTTGTTATGAAGGTAGAAAAATGTGTAGAATTAGGAGTTCTAAGAAATTATGGACATTTTCCAATACTTTTGAAAGAAGAGATTGCAGTAGATATAAATTTGAATATTTCAGAAGAATCACCTCTGTTGTGGAGAGGGATAATGTGGGTGTTTTTCCTGAGGGAAGGAGCATAGAATTCCTGTATGGGCTTATTTATTAGAATGGAAACTGATAATTGATGGACTCGGCACCTATGTTGAGGTATTCTGCAGGCAGGTAGTCAGCAGGGAGTGAAGAGGGTTTGATTTTATTTAATAAGTGCTTTCTGTAGCAGGTAGAGACAGGTTTTAATGTAAAGGTGGAGATGACAGAAGTGGGGGTGGGGATGAGTCAGGAAATATGAGGGTGGTCCTTAGTAAGGGCAGCTATACTTTATATTAGGTAAGAGTTAAATTAGCTGTTGCTTAGGGGGAGATTGAGGCAAGGTAGGGACATTATTAGTTCCTTGATGTAATATTCATTTACTTGCACAAATGTTATGATTATATCTGTGTTTGTTTTGTAAGTCAGAGTAATATTGCTTCTTAAAATTAACTTGAGAAGTTGCGTTGCTCTGTAATTAAAAGTGCTGTAGGATTTAATAAGATTTAGGTTTTGCCATTATTTCTATGCCTTTCTCTGCTACACTAGTTGGTCTTTATTATTTTTCTTCTTAATGGTACATAGCTGTATAAGATACTCAAGAATATTGTGCTACATTTATGTACTGCCTCACTCAGAAGTATGATTTTTAGAACAGACAAGTTAAAGGATTTTAAAGTGGCTGTAAAGATGTCTGGGTTGACGTTTGAGAGAGCTGATCAATTTGCATAGGTGTTGCTTAACATGATGAAAAATAAGTCTATTAGACAGAAGCATGGCTAAGATGGGCTTAAAGAGGCAAAGGCCCTGCGTGCAAAGTGTTGGGTTGGAACAATCAGCCATTGATCATCCTGAGCACTCTTTAGTGCAATACAGGTTAAATCTTTTATGGCATTTGCGGTCAAACCTGAGTGCTCCACTTGTGGTCTAAGCTATAGCAACTGTTTGCTACATTTGTGGCAAGCACATTATTACAGTTTAAAAGAAGGATTTTTTTTTTTGTCTAAAACATGTGCACTGTAACAGTCCGTTCAAGCTGAGTATAAACTGTAACAACTGTTTGCTCCATTTGTAGCCAGCAGTTTGTTACAGTTTAAAAGGAGTTGTATCTCTCAACTGTCCATTTTTTGCAGAATGTCCAGACTTTTGCCTCATGTAAATTAGTCTGTTCCTCATACAATGTGCAGTTTTCTGCCCAATCAGTGAGGATTGAAGTCACCAAATAATGGCATACATTTCAACTTCACAAACTTCCTAACCTTCAGAAAATGCATGCTAACACAAGTCTTGTTGTTTTAGAAACATTCTAAGTTTATAAGGGCAATATTTAAAATCTATACCTGTTGTTGAGCCTTTCTCCCCCCATTATTTTAGGCTTTGTCCAGATCTCTTATGTTAAGATGTTGAAAGGTATGGAGTATTTTTTTTAATCTAAAACATGAGCGCTGTAGTGCTCTGTGCAGGCAGGGTAGACACTATATCAGCTGTTTTCTCCAGTCATAGCAAGCAGTTTACAATAGTTTAAAAGATTAAACTGTGGTGAGGGAAGGCTGGAGCAGGGCACAGAAACTAGAGCTGGAGGGTGTGTGTGTGTGTGTGTGTACGTGTGTGTACGTGTCCATTGAAGAGTAGAATGTGATAAGCCCAGGAGGGGCAGGTGTAACAGAAGATTATTGTGGCAGACATTGTCGATGCTTTACATAAGTATAGAAGTAAGGAAGAGACAAATTTGCCTTTATCTCTGGCTGTGTATGTCTCTCAATGTTAAAAGGGCAGTGGTTGTATACTGGTCAAAAATGTGTAGAATTTGAGAGTTCTTGTAAGACATGATGGAGTAGTTAGAAAGTACAGTTTTGTACCTACCATAAATGTAGATGTCCGAGAGGAATGCATCTGCAGTCCTAACAAATGGGTTGTCCTGTCTCAGGCAGCCCTTCGGTCGGCCGGATTCCAAAGTCTGGGTCTGGCCTCGGCTGATGTCACACTTCACCCGACGTCATAGCTGCAGTTCAGCGGGTATAAAGGCATCAGCCGACGCCATTTTCCTCAGTGTTTCTTGCCCCAGATGCCAGGTGCCCTCTAGGAAGGCTAAATTTGGATAAATGCAAATGTTTCCAAATAACAGAGAGCAAATAAAAATAAACATGTATATACATATATGCAAACAAATACACCATAATAGATTCCCCCAGCTAGCTACAAGATGGGCAAATACCCTAGGAGTACCACAGAGGGGAAGGAGGGAGGGTAATCCTGACTGCAGATGCATACATCTCGGACATCTACATTTATGGTAGGTACAAAACTGTACTATGTCCTTCAAGGATGCATCTGCAGTCCTAACAAATGGGTAGAATACCATAGCCAAACTGGGGGAGGAGGTACTAATAAGATTATGGTGTAGTTAAGATCCCTTGCAAAACAGCAGTGGCAAAACCTGCTCGGGATCTGGAGTATAAGGGTAGATTATAATGCTTGGCAAATGTATGCACGGAGCTCCAAGTAGCAGCCTCTAAAATGTCTTTGGTAGCCACTCCTCGTAAAAAAGCTGTAGTAGTGGCTGTAGCCCTTGTGGAGTGAGGTCTGATGTTTTCTGGAGTTGTCTTTCCATGATAAGAGTAATAAAATCTAATGCAATTTCCTATCCATTTTGAGATTGTCTGTTTTGAAATTGCTTTTCCTTCCATTCCTGTTGCATATGCTACCAGTAGCTGGTCAGTTTTTCTATTGTTCTTGGTTCTGTCCAGGTAGTAGCGCAATTGCCTATGCACATCCAAGGTATGTAATAATCTTTCTCCCCTGTTCTGTGGGTTGGGGAAGAATGTAGGTAGGTGGATAGCTTGGTTTAAAGATACCCTGGAGACCACCTTTGGCATAAAAGTAGGATTAGTTCTCATGGACACTCTATCTTGATGGAAGATAAGGAAGGGCTGTACTGCCATTAATGCCTGTAATTCAGAAACCCTTCTTGCTGAAGTGATTGCAAGCAGGAAAGCAGTTTTCCATGATAAGTACTGTAATTCTGCTGTTGCTGCTGGTTCAAAAGGAGGGAGTGTCAACTTTTCTAGCACAAAGTTCAAGTCCCATGCAGGCAATGGTGGCTTCCTTGGTGGCTTTACATTTTTAATTCCTCTCAGAAACTGCCTGAGTAGAGGATGAGAGAAGACTGGAGGGTCCATGTTGTATTCTGCTGAAATAGCTGACGCATGAATCTTAATGGAAGAATAGGACAGGCCATTATGGAAAAGCTCTGCTAAGTATTCCAGGATGTTGGCTATGTTTACCAGTGACACATTTTCTCCTTTTGCTGCACTCCAAATGAGATATCTTTTCCATTTTGCTGAATAAGTTTTCCTTGTTGAGGGTCTGCGAGCCTCCAAGATAATGTCTTTAACCCTTTGAGATAAATCTGGGTTATTTTGTCTTATGCAATGTTCCAAGCAGCTAGCTGCAGCGTTTTCAAGTTTGGATGCAGGGTTTTGAAGTTGTTCTGTGTTAACAGTAAGGGAACTAGGGGCGGAGGCCATGCTTGTTCCCGAGACATACTCCTCAGTAATGGGTACCAATGCTGCCTCGGCCAGTCTGGAGCTATCAGGATGATCCATGGGCGGTCTTCTTTGATCTTCAATAGCACCTTGTGCATCAAAGGAAGAGGTGGGAATGCATATGCTGTCAGGTTTTCCCAACTGAAAGATAGGGAGTCCACCTTCCGAGCAAGTGGGTGGTATGCCCTTGTGCAGAATTTTTTCAATTGGTGGTTGTGTGGGGATGCGAATAAGTCTATTTCTGGTAGTCCCCATTTCCTTGTAATGGATTTGAAGATGTCTGGATGCAGCATCCATTCGTGGGCATCCGTGGTAGTTCTGCTTAGGATGTCTGCTAGTATATTTTCTTTTCCTGGTACAAATATTGCCTGGAGTTGAATGTTGAGGCTCAGGGCCACATTCCAGAGGTCCATTGCCATCCGGCATAGAGGATATGAATGCGTGCCTCCCTGTTTGTTGATATACCACATAACTGTGGTGTTGTCCGTCCTTATCAGCAATTGACCCTGTTGAAGAAACGGTCTGAATGTCTGAATTGCCAGTTTTACTGCCAGCATCTCCTTTTGATTTATGTGTAGGTTCAGCTGGTCTTGAGTCCATAAGCCTTGTATGCACTTGTCCAGCATGTGTGCCCCCCAACCGAGGTCTGAGGCATCCGTGGTGATAGTCTGGCTTGGTTGAGGGCTGTGGAAGGGCAGTCCTTTGTTCAATTGACAGGCCTGAACCCACCATCGGAATTCTTGCTTCAGGCATGGAATTATTGGAATTTGGGTTTCTAGGCTGTGCTTGTGCTGAGACCACAAATTCCTTAGGTACCATTGCAACTTCCTCATATGCAGTCTGGCATGTGGAATCAATATTATGCAGGATGCCATGTAACCCAGGGCTTGCAGAACTTTCCTTGCTGTTAGCTGGTTCTGCGTTGTTAATGCCATGAAATAGAGAGGAAGGTGCTTCTGCTTTTCTGCTGTGAGGGATGCCATTTGATTTGATGTGTCCAGTTCTGCACCCAAGAAAGTTATCCTTTGGGATGGTATCAGCCTTGACTTTTTTATATTGACTGTGTATCCCAGGGCTTGCAGTAGATGAATGACCTTTTCAAATCTTTTGCTAATTTGTTTTTGTTGTCCGCTTGTAACAGGCAGTCGTCCAGGTAAGGGTAAATTTGAATTCCCTGAAGCCTGCAATGAGCAATTACTGATGCCAGGCATTTCGTGAATACTCTGGGCGCAGTAGATAAGCCAAAAGGCAATGCTGAGAATTGATAATGCTCTGATCCTGCAAGAAATCTGAGGTATCTTCTGCAATTTGGTCGTATGGGGACGTGCAGGTATGCCTCCTTGAGATCTAGAGTTACCAGCCAAGACTCCTTGCCCAGCATGGGAAGAAGCTGCTGTAGGGTCAGCATCTTGAATTTTGGAACAATGAGATATGTGTTCAGAGCGGACAGGTCGAGAATAGGTCTCCATTGGTTTTCTTTTCTTGGCACCAGGAAAAGTCTGGAGTAAAATCCTTGCCCTTGTTCCATAGACGGTACCTTTTCTATAGCTCTCATCCTTATTAAGTGGTCTATTTGTTCTAGAGCTTTTGTCTTTTGATTTGGAGGTAGGTTTGGCATTCCTCTCTTCCTTGGTAGAGTATGGAAGTGAAACCTGTAACCTTTGTCTATTGTCTGTAAAATCCATTTGTCTCCTGTAATGTAATGCCAGTTTACTGAAAATAAGGCTAGCTTTCCGCCTAAGGGTGCTTCTAGTTGTTCCCTGGTGGGCGGTTTCAGAGCCAAGTCACTGTGATTGTCCTGTGGAAGTGGTAGTGGCTGGATCTGTGGCAGTACTTCGCTGGTTGTTAGGCTGCCACTGACGTCCCCTGTAGGCACCTCTGGATTGACCTCTGCCTCTTGGGCGCCTATTCCTGCCTCTCTGTGCTCTGTTGGTGTCTGGAAAGGACCAATTCTTGGAAGGCCAGTTCCTACTAAACCTTGGAGGCTGGACCTGTAAGAAATCCTTGACTGTCTGGACAGATTTTGCTTTCTCTTCCACCTTCTTCAGCACCTGCTGTGCAGGGGAGCCAAACAAATTGTGTTTATCCATGGGAGCATCTAGGAGCTTTGATTTTACATGGTCTGGTAAGGACTGCTCTTTTAACCATGCATGCCTTCTGATCACTGTACCAGTCATAGCTGATCTAAAGGAAGCCTCCAGTGCATCATAGCCGCATTTTAAGGAATGATTACTGACCTGCTGAATGTTATGTACCATTTCCTGAAGAGACTTTCTGTCTAATGGTTCAGGCGAGGACAGTTTTTTAGTTAATTGATCTAACATAAATTCCTGATACTGAATCATGTGGAATTGACAGTTTAAGGCCCTAGCCGAAAGAGTAGCAGAAGTATAAACTTTTTTACCCCATCTCTCTAAGGCCCTAGATTCCCTTTCAGAGGGGAATTGACAGTTTAAGGCCCTAGCCGAAAGAGTAGCAGAAGTATAAACTTTTTTACCCCATCTCTCTAAGGCCCTAGATTCCCTTTCAGAGGGGAGGGGGTTTTTGGCAGAGGTAGCTGCTACAGCCTTGGGTCCCTGTGAAATAGTTTCAGGATCTGCAAAAGGAGCCTTATACAAATGATAATGTGTGTCCGGAACCCTGTAGTACCTGTCGGGCTTAGCAGGGGCCGGAGGAAGTGAATCAGGAGCAGTACAAGCATCATTAAATGCATCATCCACAACAGTAAGTACTGGAGGAATGGCTAAAGGCCTATGCTGTGGTAAATGCAAAAAGGTCCTAAGCATTTTCCTAGAGTCTGAAAAATCCTGGCCCTGCCATTGAAATTGTTCCCTCATAGCATGCAAGGTTTCCCCAAAAGAAAATTCCTCAGGCGGAGAGGCAGAAGGAATGGAATCTTCTGCATCAGTGTCCTCATAAGGAGAATAAGGGCCTTCTGGAGGGTTTGTATTTTCTGAATCATCAGAGGAGTAATCTGTAGAAACTGGCTCAGGGGGCTCTGCTCTAGGCCTCTTCTCTGGAGGTGGGTGAGAGGCCCTGTCAGGGTGAGGCTGGGATCCCCTGATCAAAGAAATGAGATCCTCTGCTAGACTAAGCATTTGAGTACTAGAGCTAGGCCTGTGAGAGGGGGTCTTAGCAGGCACAGTCTTGGTTGATTTTGCTGCTTTAGCCCTGGCAAAAGCCTTAATAGACATGGATGCAGGGGGCCTAGCAGCTCCACGTGCAGGAGTAGATATATCTAAAGGGATAGTATCAGATAAATCCTGTGAACCTGTAAGAGCAGGTGGAATTTCAGTAGCAGATTCCGCCATGCTGGATGAGGCCTCGGTAGGAGGCAAGCTTTTGGCCGAAGGAAGAACCGAGGACTCGGTTTCAGCCGAAACCGAGACACTCGCGGTTGACTTAACCGCGGTTTCGGCCGAAACCGCGGACCGCGAGTGTCGGTCCTTTTCCTTGCGCTTTTTAGTTAATTGAGAAGTCAGAGTCTCCGACGGCATGTTGTAAGCAAAAGCGGAACCGAAAAACTCCTCAGCAAATTCCGACCGACGTCTTAAGTGTCCGTCGGTTGAAAGAAGCACAGGCTAGACAAGCTGCTATGTCGTGGTCTGGGCCTAAACAAGGTAGGCAGTAAGAGTGGAAATCTTTATGAGGTATTTGTTTCCCACAAGTTAAACAGTTATTCACTTTTTCTGACATCGGCTGAGGCAAGAAAGAGTCCCCAACGGGGTACTTAGCTTTTTAGAAGTCTTCGGTAGTAGCAATCTCTGGTTCTGACCGACCGGCACTTGCGAACAGCTTCTGCTTCGGGCGCCACGCGGCAAGAAAGACTGGGGAAAATGGTGTCGGCTGATGCCTTTATACCCGCTGAACTGCAGCTATGACGTCGGGTGAAGTGCGACATCAGCCGAGGCCAGACCCAGACTTTGGAATCCGGCCGACCGAAGGGCTGCCTGAGGCAGGACAACCCATTTGTTAGGACTGCAGATGCATCCTTGAAGGACATCAAGAACACTCATCCATTTACCTTCTTAACTGAATAAACTACTTGAAACTTCAACAAGGCATCTTTATTTTTCCCTCTGGGAGGATATCCCAGAGAGAGAGAGAGAGAGAGAGAGAGTCTCCTAAATCTTTCAGCAAATGTAGGTTGATGATCAGTAAGGGAATCTGAAAGGATTTCTGATGAGATTTACTTAGAGAAATAGACCATTATCTAGTCATTAACTTTGTTGTAGTGTGTGGGAGATGTACAAGTTGAAGCCATGCAGGTAAATGCTAGATGTAGGGAAGTTTGATGTAAAATTTTGCCAGTCGATGTTAGCATCTCCCAAAATAATTTGATTAGAGTGAATGCCACTTTGAGCAATGATTAAAGAGTACAGCTATGACCAGTGTTTTACTATGGTAATATTTGTTTATTTATTTATCTTTGCATTATTTTGGGCTGATAGAGTGAAAAATTAAAAAGTTTGCTTTTAACATAAAGATTAAATGACTCACATTTGGAGCATTTAGTATTGGAGAGTGGTCATGTGGTTGAAGGAGATATAGGTAAGATGAAGAGTGATGTACTCAAGCTTCAGAGAAACATTTTGCCAAACAGTGTCAGTAGGTCAGTATTCAGGTAGGTTCCTTTGGATAAATTGTCAGGGGTGAAGATGGAAGAGTAGGTTTGTTAGTTTTGAGAGAAGACATGGCTAAGATGTTAGATAATTCAGTGTGTAGATGAATAAGTTTTTGGGAAAGAACTAAAAGAGGCAAATTGGCTATTGGTGAGAATGGTTGGTCATGAAGCAAGGAAGTTAGAATAGTTTAATGGGTAGAGAATAATTGCAGGAAAGGGGCAAATTGGGTGTGGTTGAGAATGGTTAGGTATGAAGATGAGTACATAGCACATAAATCAGTGGAGGGACTAGGGCAAAGAGTTATAAAGTGAAGAGTGAAGAAGGGTTAAAATGTGATCAAGTACTAGACAGTGCTGGTCATGTAACGTCTTAACAAATGAACACAGTAAAGCAGTGAATCCAAACCACATATTAAGGGGTCTATGTTTAACCATCAAATAACATGTCCATCGAACGGCTAAACACCGGACCCTAACCATCGGATGGTGATTCAGCGAATGTTTATTTTAGTGAACAGAAAAATAACCAGTTGGCCAACAGTTCCGCATCTGCCATTTTCCCCACTGTAGTGTGGTCTTGGAGTTGGTATACATACCCACCTGGGTAGGTTTGAAATGCTGCGTTTTTAGAGATGTGAAATTGTTGGTTAACTGTTTACTTCCCTGGTGAAAAAAAATGAACGTTCGATGGTTAGGATTCGAATGAATTGTTATTTGATGCTTAAACATAGATTACAAATTATGCAAAGCTTGGCCAGAGAGAGAAATAAAAAAATTAAGAGCAGACAAGGGCCAACTTCTAAACCTGCTAACCTGACATAGTGTATTAAGAAATGTGCAAAAAAAACTTTAAAGAAGCTGTAAGCGCACACTAAATTATGACACCACAAATAAGTCATTTTTCGAACATGTTCGGAAAAAAAATTAGTCAGAGAGTTAAGAGATTATGCTACAATTGTGGCTGGGGGGGGGGGGGTAGTCTTAGCTCCCTTGGTTTAAAAATGGAATTCAAAGGTGCAGGGAAGAACTGTAGTCAGCAGAAAAGATTTGGGAAGTGCATTAGGATTTGAAAAGTAAATATACCTGAAATAGTATGCCTTATGTGTATTTTTAAATGTTGTGTATTAATTACATCAGGAATTAAATCTGCAAAATCTACAAATGTAAATCACTTTACTGTTATTTATAGTCTGTACACACCAGAATATGATTTGAAAACCAGCAACTATTAGTAGCTTTAAACAAGCACCAAGTGAACACATCTATAAACTGTGAAGAAGCACACTACTGTTAGACAGAGGCTGCTCTCAAATGCTTTATCGCATGCATGGGCCCCTCAAATTGTATATATGATATGATCTCAGTTATTCTCATTAGGAATAATATATAATTATTCACCATGAGATGGGTAAGGTCATTCTATAAACAAAGGGATAGGTTATTTCATGCACAAAAAGGAAAATTGGCTAGGCTTAAAATGGCCCACAAGGGCAGCTAGCCTAATATTCAAGTATGAACCTATAACACATTTTTAGTAAACAATCAGATTACCTTCCCTTTCGGCTCCATCTGCTCCGATTTCCTCCTTGGAGGGATCTCGGCACCGGGCTTCCCTCGTCTACTTCGAGGGGGCGAGTGGCATCGGACCGTTGTCCGACCCCATTCTCCCTCTCTGAGCGTCTGTGCTGGTGAGTTCAGCTCCGACATCGGCCTCACAGCCGTCCCTGTCAGTGCTGGGGGGGGGGTCCTTGTCTCCTCGGAGTGGGGACCTTCGGCCTTGGCGGATCGGGGCACCTTCGAGGTCATGCGGAGTGTGCTAGACCCCGTGTCTAACCCACAGTCGGCTCCGTCAGCTCCTCCCTCTTCAGTGCCTGCGGTGGTTTCTACCCACCCCCTCGTAACAGACCGTAGAGAGCCAGCTCCTCAGGTTTCCCCATTGGGAATATCCTCTTCTTCCGAGGCTTCTCCTGATCCGGTAGGGGAACCCCCTCGGAAGAGACAGTGCAAGAGGAAGCACATTGACTCCCCTGAGTCTGTCACCTCCGACACCGACTTGGAGGAATCTGAAGGTTCCCTTCGGTCCCCCTCTGAGGATGTCTCTTTTGCTGACATCCTTGAAATCCTTAAACAGAGGGGGAACTGGCCCGCCCTTAACCCTTCAGAGGACGAGTCTGTCTACCCTGAGGCTTTTGGCTCTCGCCCTTCCACCTCCTGGGTGTCTCCTCCCTTTGACCCCCCTCATGGAAGTGGTGGCAAGGAAGGCTTGGACGGCCCCTGATTCGGTGGAACCTACCCCAAGGAGGCCGTCAAAATTTATTACTGCCCCAAAAGAGAAACGGTTCTTATCCAAAGGTGTCTCTGTTGATGCCATGGTGGTGGCCACAGCCACTAAGAAGGAATTAGCCGATCCTTCGGTACCTGTCCATCCTCCTAATAAGGAGTCTAGGACCATGGACAGGTATGGTAAGTGGATGTTGTCCTCAGCGACCTTTGCCATGCGGTCGCTGAACTACTTGTGTCACTTCACCCATCTCCAGAGGGATTTACTCAAGGATATGGGTGAGGCTATGCAGGATCCAACAGCTGAGGGGTTCCAAGACAAAATGGACTCCCAGTTGGCAACCCTGAATTCGATTGTCAACTCCTCCATGCGGCTTATCTCATATGCGGCTGATGGGGCGAGTAGGGCCGCAGGCACAGGTGTAGCTTTACGATGCCATGCCTGGATGCGGCTTTGCAATTTTGCGGACTCTTTCAAGGCGTCCTTCACCAATTCCCCCTTTGATGGCTCAACGTTGTTTGGACCTCAGGTGAAGGATACATTGACTAGGTGCGAGCAGGAAGGTAAGACTCTGTCTGCCGTGGGAGTCTGTTTTTCTACCCCTTCCAGACCTTATCCCAAAGGTCAGGGGGGGAATGTGGTTCCGCAAACCACAAGGAGTCTCATCTGACACACAAAGTCGATTCTCCTCTAGAGGCAGAGGGGGGAACAACAGTAGACGCCACCCTAGGGGCAGAGGTGGTCCGCAAAACCAGGGTAGCAGAGAGACTTTCTCTGATAAACCCTTTCAGCATCCCTGAGGAGCTGCCCGGCTGTCCACCTTCGGAGGCAGTCGGGGGAAGATTATCACTGTACCCAAAAGCCTGGCTTTCCCTCACTCAAGACAAATGGGTACAGTTGATCATATCCGAGGGTTACAAAATCCCCTTTATTCACATTCCATCCCAACCCAAAGGATCCCTTCCAGACGTTCCACCCAGTCTAAGGGAACAAGCAGCGTTAGAAATATCAAAGCTGCTGTCAGAAAGAGCTATCCAGCCAGTCCCAGCAGACCAGCAAGGATCCGGAATCTACTCCAAATTCTTTTTGGTACCAAAAAAAAAAAAAAAAAAACAGGGGACTGGAGACCAGTACTGGATCTCAGCAAGCTAAACAAGTATGTGAAGAAAACAAAATTCCGAATGGTCACGCTACAGTCCATTCTACCCTTCTTGGGTCAGGACAATTGGATGTGCTCGATAGACCTTCAGGATGCATACTACCATATCAAAATGCACAGATGCTCCAGGAGGTTTCTCTGCTTCAGGCTGGGAGCCAGTCACTACCAGTTCAGAGCCCTGCCCTTTGGTCTCACTGCAGCCCCCTGAGTGTTCACCAAATGTATGGCAGTGGTCGCGGCTCACTTGAGACGTCAAGGATACCAGGGGTTTCCATATTTGGACGATTGGCTCCTTACCGCCACCACCAGGCATCAACTTCTTCTATCCAGAGACTTCACCATCCAAACTTGCCAAGCTCTAGGCATTTCAATAAATTTCGAAAAAACTGCCTTGTCGCCTTGTCAATCTATTACCTTTACAGGTGCCACCTTAGACACAGTTCATCTTTCCGCCAGACTAACAGAGCAAAGAGTATCAGATATCCGCAAACAAGTTTACCTTCTACTTCAATGCAACAAGATCAAAGCCAGGGTAGTCTTGAAGGTATTAGGACTCATGGCAGCTACGATTACACTCCTCCCCTTAGCTCGTTTTCACATGCGGATCCTCCAGTGGATGCTGTTTTCTCAGTGGTCCTTCCAACAGCTCCCAATGTCTCACATCATCCTGCTAACCCAATCATGCAAGAATCACCTGTCTTTGTGGATCACATCACCTCAAGTTCTCCAGGGCAGACCCTTCATCCCTCCCCCCCAATCGCCATGGTGATGATGGACGCCTCCCTGATCGGGTGGGGGGGGGGCAATATCAGGGCAGGACAGTCCAAGGCACATGGCAATCCTTCGAGTGCCACTTGCACATAACTGTCTTAGAGATGAGAGCAGTGCTTTTAGCGTTGCAAACCCTTCAGGACTCTCTTCCCACAGGGACTATTGCAATTCAGATGGACAACATGTCCGTAGTGTGGTACATCAACAAACAGGGCGGAACCAAGTCTTACCCCTTATGTCGAGAGGCACTCAGACTTTGGCAGTGGGTGATTTCTTCTCAGCGTTTTGTGATAGCAACGCACATTCCCGGGAAGTCCAACGTGATTGCGGACAAGTTGAGCAGGGCTATTCTCATGCCTCACAAGTGGTCTCTAAAAAAATCAGTGCTGGAAGAAATCTTTCGAAGATGGGGCCGGCCTTGCTGCGATCTTTTTGCTACTCCCCAAAACAGCAAGTGTCACGACTTCTTCACCCTCTTCCCTTTACCAGGCCAACCCACCAGAGACGCTCTAGTCCACAGTTGGCCCCGGGGACTTCTGTATGCTCCCCCCCTTTCCACTTATCTCTCAATTAATTCAGAAAGCTATCGCCTTGAGAGTCACCATGATCCTCATTGCCCCTTACTGGCCTCGACAGATATGGTTTCCGTTCCTCCATCATTACCTCTTGGAGCAGCCTTGGCATCTGGACCCAGTGCCAGATCTTTTGACCCACCAGTCAGGCCAGCTGCACCACTCCCTTCAATCTCTCAACCTCACAGCGTGGTTTCTCCGATTCCTACCCTAGCCAGGCTTCCCTTAATCTCTCATTCGGTCCGTAACATCCTGATAGCCTCTCACAAGTCTTCTACCAGAAGGATTTACAATAGTAAGTGGAAGCGTTTTTCCTTCTGGGCAGCATCAAAAAATATAGACCCCTTCACTGCACCTATCCAGTCTATCTTAGACTTCCTGGCAGAGCTTTTTCATTTAGGCTCTTCCTCATCTACCATTAGAGTACAACTAGCTGCTATATCTAACTTTCATGTAGGTTTCTCGGACTCCAGTATCATGTCCCATAAACTCTGCAAAGCTTTTCTAAGAGGTGTCTTTTTGCTCAAGCCCCCAATCAAAGATCCCCCACCTCAGTGGGACTTGAATTTGGTCCTAGCATCCTTGATCCCCCCTTGAACCTCTTGGCTTCATGCCCTCTTAAGTTGCTCTCATGGAAAACACTTTTTCTAGTAGCCATAACATCAGCTAGAAGGGTATCTGAACTTCATGCTCTTTGCAGTCGTCCTCCTTACTTAGTTTTCCATAAAGACAGTGTGTCCCTCCGGACTAATCCGTCCTTCTTGCCTAAGGTTTCCTCTGAGGCAAACCTAAACCAGACAATTGATCTCCCTGTCTTCTTCCCTGATTATTCCAACAGGTCGGAACAAATGTTTCATTTTCTAGATGTTCATCGCCAACTTCGATATTATTTAGACAGGACTAAACAGTTCAGGAAATCTTACCAGCTCTTCCTGTCTTATGCGGAAGGGAAATTGGGCCTTCCAGTTACTAAAGTGTCCGTTTCAAGATGGCTTACCTCTATAATTACCTTCATCTATGAAATCAGACAGCAAAAACTGCCTTCAAGACCTAGAGCTCATTCATCTAGGGCATTAGCTACATCTGTAGCTTTTCAGGACAGGCTACCAATAGATTCCATTTGTGCAGCAGCCACATGGGCTTCTCCTCATACCTTTATCTTGCATTACAAATTGGATATGGCCTCCAGAAACCGTGCCAACTTTGGTTCCACTGTTCTCAAGTCTGTTCCAATAAGCCACCTGGGGTAAGGTGCTAGGGACGCGGTCCCATCCAGCAAGAATGAAGGCGAGATTGACAACTTAACATTGAGAAGTTATGTACCTACCATAACGTTCCATGTTAGTTGTCTTCTTCTCGCCTTCTTTCTTAAGGCCCCACCCTCCTTCCCCCTAGCCTGGACAGACCGATAGGAATTTTTGGGATCTTCCATTGGGGTTTTCCTTCCCACATGTTATACCACCTCTATTCTCCCTTTTATGTTTGTGGTAGCTTACAATACAGGTTTATATAGAGGTGGGTTCTTTTTCTCTCTTCTTCATACTATGGAGACCGGAACTGCTTGGTTTTAGCTATCAAACGAGATCTGAGTAGTTACCGCCTAGCATTGTGGGATATAGGGGAGCCTCGAGCCGGTGGAATTAGCTCTCGAGCTTTAGTATTGGCCGAGTCAGAGCCGAGGATCGGCTCCGAACCCATCCAGCAAGAAAGAAGGCGAGGAGAAGACAACTAACATGGAACGTTATGGTAGGTACATAACTTCTCATTCAGACTTGTAGAATCTTAGCTTAATAAAGATCAAACATAAGTGTTTATTATAATTCAAGTTGAAGCTGTTGAGCAGTCTGTCTTGGTTCCCCATTTATAATAATAAATAAGGTGATAAATATTTTAAATAAATCAGTATACATATGATCTTCCATTATGTAATATTTTGAAATAAGTATGAATTATCATAATTGAAGTTTATTCTTCCAGATATGCAGTTGCAGTCAGAATGACTTGTACTAATTCAGTAAACTAAATCATGGCAACACTTCAGCACAGATAAAAAAAAAAAAAAAAAGTATTAAAAAAGCTTGACTATACTGGCTCCAAAGCTTTACCTCTTGGTGAAAAGGGAAATCACTTAATTCCTTTTACTGTGAGTTGGTGCAGCTTCTGAGGTAGTGTATAGTTAAAGGTCATGGTTATGGAGACAGACACTGAGGAGTCCAGCCCCCAGCAAATGGCATTAAACTTCAGATCTGGACTAGTTAGATGTATTGCGGAAGTCTAGTGGGCGACAGTGTGATCATCCATGGTAGAATGAACCTGGTGTATTTAATTTCAGTAAGACTAATTTAGTCTCTCAGTACATAGCAATACTGTTTTCCTGAACAATATTTTAGGTGTTCTAAATGTAGGAATTATAAAAATGGCATTATATTTTTGGAATCTTACAAATTACAGGTTCAAATCGATGCTTTTATCCCCATTGATATTCTGAACTACGATAGGTGCAGTGGCGTAACTAGCATATTTGACACCCTGATCCGAGAATTTTTTACCACTCTCTCCCCACCCTGTAGCAGAGTATTTTTTTTTTTTTAACACACCCCCGATGCAGAGAATTTCTTCTCAAACAGTCCCCCGCTTCTATGACAGCCTTTAAGCACAGCCGCAGTGGTAATTCATAACACGTCTAGCCTAGCCACCCCTTCTCCTCTCCGAAACAAAGAAAGAAAATATAAATCTGATGTCAGTTTTCATTCATTCTTCAACTAGTAGATGTTTTTCATGTTTCACTGTTGCAGTTGTTACATTTGGGTTATCTGCTTGCAGTAGCCCTCAGTCAGCCTGATTAACAAAGTCTTGGGTCCTGCGTTGGTTGCTGTCCCTTCTTCCATGATGTCAGGTGTATAAAACATGCAGCCAATGCCATTACATCATTCTTTCTTGCCGTGCAGTGCCCGAAGCATAAGCAGTTCACAATTGCCGATCGGCCGACTCCTGAAATTTTCATTTTCGAGTTTCAGAACCGAAGTCTTCAACTGAAGCTTAAGTACCCCATTGGGGAAACTTTTTCTTGCTCCTTACCAATGTCAGTAAAAGTTAATAATTGCATTACTTGTGGAAAGCAAATACCTCATTAAGATTTTCATTCGTACTATATTCCTTGCCTAGGCCCTGACCACGATGTACCTTGCTGACGGTTTTGTGCTTTATTTAATCGGCGCACTATCCGTCGTTGGTATATTTTTGCCTCTAAATATTTTGATTCTCAGTTTAATTATCCAGAAATGTCATTGGTTAGCCATCCAACTACTGGGATTTCAAAAAAACGCAAAGATAAAGACAGAGAGAGGCTGCCGAGGTCCAAAACTGCCAACGATGCTTCTCCTAAGCCAGTCGCCAGTTCGCCGGTACTCAGTGAGGCACTTTCACAGCCCCTGATGCCCGCTACTTCTGATTTGCAGGCCTCTACTGAGACCCATTCAGAGTCCGGTATGCCATGAGATGCTTCAACTATGGAACCCGCGGATGTCTCTACCTTGGATGGGTCCGGAGCTGCTGTGCAGGCGCCGGCTTCTGAGGGTGTTTTCAGACCTACGGACTTGCATATTAAACCGACGTTTCCTTCTTCATTTAGGACCTAATCATGAACCATGCCTAAAAAAACGACACCCAGGCCGCATGCTCAGGCCTCTATGCCTAAAATACAAATGATAAGAATGGCTGAAGATCTTATAACTCTAATCAGGGGAAGCCAACCTCCCCCTTCTAAGAGACCTAGGACTGAAGTTGTTTATGAATCTTCTGACCAGGATTCTGATTTTTCTGATGATCTGGATTTGCCCTTATCTACTTATGAGGATTCTGATGCAGAGGACTCTATTCCCTGTGCTTCCCCTACAGAGGATTTTTCTTTTGGTGAAACCTTACATACTCTAAGGGAACATTTCCACTGGGAAAGCCAGGATTTTTCTGATTTAAAAAAAGAGGCTTAGGTATTTCTTACTCTTGCCTCAGCATAGGCCTTTAGCTATTCCTCCTGTACTAGACATTGTTGATGATGCTTTTTTGGAATCTAGTTTGGCCCCTGATTCTTTGCCTCCTGCGCCCAGAAAACCTGACAGATATTAGAGTTCCTGATTCACACAAGTTCCTTTTTAAAAATCCTGTTGCGGATCCAGAGACTATTTCACAGGGACCCAAGGGCATTAAGGCTTCTACTGCTAAAAATCCTACCCGTTCTGATAGAGACTGCAGGGCACTAGATAGATGGGGTAAGAAGGTTTACACTTCTGCGACCTTGGCCATTAGAGCTTTAAACTACTGCCAGTTTCATATGTTAAAGTTTAAGCAACATGTTATTGGATTGCTTAAACAGAAAATGATGTTGATTCCTGACTGTGCGGAAAATAAAGAATTACAGGACTTAATGCATTCTGCTGAACAGGTTGAAAAGCATACTTTGCAATGTGGATTTGATTCATTAGAGGCCTCTTGCAGGGTTGCTGTTACTGGGTCTGTGCTCAGAAGGCATGCTTGGCTTAAGGAGCAGTCTTTGCCTGATCGTGTTAAAGCTAAATTGTTATAATGCTCCCTTAAATCAGGACCACCTGTTTGGCAACAAGGCTGAGGAAGTTCTTAAAAAGATGGAAGATGAAGCTAAATCTATGCAAACTGTTAAAAGATTTCTTACAAGTTCAGCCTCCTAAATGTAGTAGGCACTGGCCCTCTAAGAACTGGTCCTTTCCAGCCCCTTCCAGGTCTTCTCAAGCCAAACCCAGACACAGCAGGAACCCCAGGTTTCCATCCCACGGGATGCACAAGACTAAGCAGTGGCGGATTTCCCACCCAAATCAGGGAGTGGTAAGACTCCCCCCTATGTATCAATGACTTGCTTTTAAAACTTCCAAGGACTTCCCAACTAAATGCTCCTTTAGGCAGAAAGATTGGTCTGCAGGCCAAAAACTGGGAACTCATTACCCAGGACAAATGGGTTTTAAATATAGTGTCCCAAGGATACAGGTTTTACTTCCATACCTTACCAACACCAAGCAGGTGGCCAGATCTACCCCCAAATCAGTGGGCAGAGGCCCAAAATCAAGTACTCTCTCTCTCTTAAGCATGGAGGCTATTCAATTGGTACCAGTAGAAGAAAAGGGACCAGGTTTCTAGTCGAGACTTTTTCTGGTACCCAGAAAAGGCAAGACATGGCATCCTATCCTGGACTTTTCTGCTCTAAATACCTTTTTGATGATTCCAAAATTCAAGATGCTGACTCTTCACCAGCTGCTTCCTATGCTAGGCAAAGATGCATGGTTGGCAACACTAGACTTAAAAGAAGCATACCTGCACATCCCTATCAGGGAGTCTTGCAGAAGATACCTGCGCTTCAAAGCAGGCTACATGCACTATCATTTCTTTGCCTTTGGCTTATCTACTGCGCCCAGGGTATTCATAAAGTGCCTAGCTTCAGTCATTGCATCATGCAGGCAAAGTAATATTCAAATATATCCATATCTGGATGATTGTCTAATTCAGGCAGAAAGCCAGGACATACTTTTGAATCTTCTGGCCTTTGTTCAAAGGGTACTGACTTGTCTGGGGTGCACCATAAATGAAAAGAAACACACCTGGTACCCTGTAAACAAATTATATTCCTGGGAGCAAGCTTGAATACAACTTCCCAAATGGCTTTCCTCATGCCAGAGAAACAGACTCATTTGACAACCCACTTCAAACAAGTGGCCATAAAAACCCAGTCATCTGCAAGGCAAATACTGCAAGCCTTGGGGTTCATGGCCTCCTGCATTCTTCTAATTCCATTTGCAAGGCTGCATATGAGGAAACTGCAATAGTATCTCAAAAACCTATGGTCTCAACATTTACAGGATCTAGAAGCTATGATTCCTATCATACCTTGCCTACGCCTAGAGTTCCTTTGGTGGGCAGAGGCCTGCCACCAAAACAAGGGACTACCATTCACACTACCCGCTGCCGCCCAAACCTTAACAGACACATCAGACTATGCATAGGGGGCTCACCTGGCAGCGAAGTGCATTCAGGGCAAATGGAACCCAAGTCAAATGCATCTACACATAAATCAAAAGGAAATGTTAGCTGTACAGAATGCTCTGACAGCCTTCAAGGACCACATTCTTCCAGGACAACTAATGGTAAAGACAGACAACACCACGACCATGTGGTACATAAACAAGCAGGGGGGTACACACTCTTACCCCCTCTGCAGACTAGCCATGGCATTGTGGAACACAGCCTTGAGCTACCAAGTGAATCTGCAAGCACAATTCCTGCCAGGAAAACTAAATACACTAGCAGATGGACTAAACGGAAACCTCATGGACCCACACGAGTGGAAACTGGAACCAAGGATTTTCAACATGTTGATAAGCAAATGGGGGATCCCAGATATAGACCTTTTTGCCTCCCCCCAAAACCATCACTTGGACAAATTTTGCACAAGGATTCCCCACAAACTAGCTTGGAAAGTTGATGCTCTATCCTTCAGCAGTTTATGCCTTTCCTCCTCTGCCTTTGCTCTCCAAGGTACTACTAAAGATCAAACAGGACAAGCCAAGGACGATTTTAATTCCACCAGGCTGGCCAAGCATACACTGGTACCCCCTCCTACGCAGTGTGTCGTGCTTGGCCCCTTGGCACCTGCCTCAGACTCCCTTCCCTGTTGTCTCAACAGGAGTACCAGATTCTGCACCCTCAGCTGCAAACCCTGAACCTAGCAGCCTGGCTAATTACCTAATCTCTCCTTTATCACCCCTCAGTAAATCAGTGATGGACATCATTTTAGAGGCTAGGAGGCCTAGTACTAGAAAATCTTATGCTGCAAAATATAAAATATTTTGTACCTGGAACCAATCTCAAGGGATGAGCGCAGCAGTGCCCAATTTACCTCAGATTCTACAATATTTGACTGAGATGCTTCATAAGGGCTTGTCCTTTTCCTCCATCAAAATTCATGCCTCAGCCATTTCAGCTCATTGTAGCACAGACTCTCCCCTCTTCTCTCACCCACTGCTCAAGCAGTTCCTCAGAGAGACCAAAAATTTAAGGCCACCGAGGAGAGCTCCAACTCCAGCCTGGGACCTTAACTTTGTCTTGGAGAAACTCACTCTTCCTCCTTTCGAGCCAGCTGCTACTGCAGATTTAAAATTCCTTTCCTGGAAAACAGCTTTCCTTTTAGCAATCACTTCTGCAAGAAGGGTATCTGAGTTACAGGCCGTTATGGCAGTGGAGCCTTTCATCATCTTTCATTCGGACAGGGTGTCCCTCAGAACTTATCCCTCTTTCATGTCCAAGGTGGTATCCAGTGTGGCTCTTAATCAGTCCATTCATTTGCCTACCTTCTTTCCTAACCCGCAGAACAAAGGGGAACGGATACTGCACTCCTTAGATGTGCATAGACAACTTAGATTCTACTTGGACAGAACTAACCCTCAAAGGAAATCTGAACAACTGCTGGTGTCATTTGCTGCAGGGAGAGAAGGGAAAGCTATTTCAAAGCAAACCATTTCAAGATGGATAGGCCATTGCATTCATTTCTGCTATAAGCACCATGCAAAACCAATCCCACAGGACATCAGACCCCATTCAATCAGGGCTGCATCTACCTCTACATCCTTTCTCAGGGACGTCCCTACAAGGGACATCCTAGAAGCTGCTACTTGGAGTTCTGTACATACTTTCACCAAGCATTATCATTTGCCAATTTTCTCTAAATCCAGAGCTGGTTTTGCCACTCTAGTCTTTCAGGGCCTTATAGCTCGTCCTAATTCTGTTTAAATTCCTCCTCCCAACCTTAGCTTTGGGAATCTACCCAAATGTAATGACTGCAACAGTGAAATACGAAGAACATAGTACAGTTGTGTACACTTAACATAAATGTAGATGTTCGAGTGTATTCACTGTTGCAGTCCTGGTTACCCTCCCTCCAGCCCCCTTTCTTCTTTTGGCTATAGCTCTACTCTCACTTACTATGCTCGAAAAGCTTTTTGGTGTATTTGATTTTTTGTTGGAGGTATATCCTTGTATTATAGATTTAATTGCTTCCCATTAGGGGGGCACCTGACATCTGGGGCAAGAAAAACTGATGTAATGGCATCGGCTGCATGTTTTATACCCCTGACGACCTGACGTCATGGAAGAAGGGACAGCAACCGACGCAGGACCTAAGACTTTGTTAATCAGGCCGACTGACGGCTACTGCAAGCAGATAACCCAAATGTAATGACTGCAACAGTGAATAAACTTGAACATCTACATTTATGGTAAGTGTACACAACTATACTGTTCGGATCCAATTCTCGGATCTCACTCTGCTGTTATACTAGCTCATGGCCCCAACAGACTTTTGAACTCCTTCCTTATCCTTAATGCACCACCTCTAGCATCTCCCCCCAGATCTTGTGGTCACCTTCAGCTCTTGAGTCTTCTGTGAGAGATGTCTGATTTTGATAACTTTCTTTCTAAAAAAAAAAAAAAAAAAAAAAAAACTTTTGTAAACGACTATTTCTTCAATCTTTATTTTTTAACCTTAGTTCTACATCATTTCTACTGTCCATTTCTTTACAGTATGAGTGTAAACTTTCCTACCATCATTGGTAGGTCTATCTTCCTACCATTTACCCTTTTACAGTTAGTGCATTTTTCTTAATTACCATAGTTGGTATTTTTTGTCTCCATCTACAAGTTTTTCTTGTACTTCTTTAATACCATCAAAACAAAACAAAGCCAAAACTTTAGTTTCTCTTTTCTTGTTGCGATAACTTTTTCCGAGAAAATGTCTGAGAAAGGTCCGACAGGTATTAAGAAATGTGAAACGTGTGGGCATAAGTTGCCTTATTCAGATGCCCACAGTCTCTGCATACATTGCTTGGGTTCAGATCACTTAAATCAGAATATTAGTATCTGTTGTGGGTTCAACCCCAGAGCTCTTGCTGACAGGAAGAACAAATGGATTTTTAGAAGGTTTGCTGCAAACCTCCTTTTCTGAGGCCATTACTGGGGTTCAGTCTGTGAAACACAAATCTAAAGACCATACTAAACAGTCTAAATCTTCTGATTGTTCAGCTTCTTCTTCTTCTGAACTGAGAAAGAAGAAAGAGAAACTGGATCTGAAGTTACTTATTGTCCTACCCTCACTGGATATGATTAAACCTATTTTGGATCCTACACCCTTGGATCTGAAACCTTTAACAAAGGCTACCTATTCTCCAAGTCTGGATCGAGTTCCATCCAGAGTACTATCTCCCTTTTTAGAGAGGCACCCCAAATTGCCATCCATAGTATCTTCTCATTCCTCCAGGAGTCTAACAGAAGCAGATGTGGAGAGGATGATGCGGAAATTCTTCACAGAGCAAATTCAGATGGGAGGTCTCACTGATGTTCATCGTGTTACACTGCTGCAGTCATTACACTTGGGTTATCCTGCCATCAGGCGGTCCCTCAGTCGACCTGAGTTCCAAAGTCTTGGTCCGGCGTCGTTTGCTGTCGCTTCTTCCCTGACGTCAGTGCGACAGGGGTATATAAGATGCAGCCGACACCATTTTCTCCAGTCTTTCTTGCGGCGCGGTGCCCGAAGCAAAAGCAGTTCGCAAGTGCCAGTCGGCCGACTACTGAGATTTTCATTCCGAATCCAGAACCAAAGTCTTCTACAAAGCTAAGTACCCCATTGGGGAAACTTTTTCTTGCCTCAGACCGATGTCAGTAAAAGTTAACTGTATTTCTTGTGGGAAGCAAATACCTCATAAGGATTTCTATTCTTATTGTATCCCATGCCTAGGCCCAGACCACGACATCACAGGTTGTCGGTTTTGTGCTAGATTTAACAAGCGCACTATTAAACGGTTTGATTTTGCCCAACATTATTTTGGCAGAAAATTCAATTATACCATGCCGTCGGAACTACCGACAACCGGAATTCACAAAAAGCGCAAAGACAAGGACAGGCATCCGAGGCCCAAAACTGATGTCGAAGCCTCTTCTAGGCCAGTCGCCTGTTCTCCGGTTTTCAGCGAGGCACCTTCGCAGCCCCTGACGACCACTTCTTTAGAACCTCAGGCCGCCTCTGACTCCCACGTGGAGATGGCTGGACCTTCAGATACACCAGATTTACAGCCTACCAAGACTAACCCTTCAGAGGGATCCTGAGTAGCTGAACAACCCATTACTTCAGAGGGTGTTTTCAGACCTACTCAGTTAACCATTAAATCTTCTGCTAAGTCTAAAACGCCTTTAAAAGTAAAGAAACAAATTCATCATTCACCAGGATAGGCCTCCATGCCTAAGAAACAAATGCTCAAAATGGCCGAAGACTTAATCACTCTGATAAGGGGGTCCCATCCCCCTCCTGATAAAAGGCCTAGACAGGATGCAGACTATGACTCATCCAACCAGGTATCCATCTCTTCAGATTCATCCTCAGACCTAGGATACTCTTTACCCCCTTATGAGGATTCTGATGCTGATGAATCAATTCCTTCAGCCTCTCCGCCAGAGGACTACTCCTTTGGGGAAACCTTACTGGGCCAGGATTATTCAGAATCCAAGAAAAGGCTCAGAGATTTCCTTTTATTACCCCAACACAGACCCCTTGCTATTCCGCCAGTGTTGGATATTGTGGATGATGTGTATACTGAATTCAGTTTAAATCCTGATTCTTTACCTCCTGCTCCAGTTAAGCCAGACAGATACTTCAGAGTCCCTGACTCTCACAAATGTCTTTATAAAAGCCCTGCTGCTGACCCTAAAACTATTTCTCAGGGCCCCAAAGGGGTAAAGGCCTCCTCAACAAAGAATCCAGTCACCACAGACAGAGATTTCCAGAGCATTAGACAGATGGGGGAAGAAAGTATATACATCTGCAACTTTAGCAATGAGGGCCTTAAATTGTCAGTTTCACATGCTAAAATATCAGCAATATTTGATGTCTCAGTTGAAACAAAAAATGCTTCCAAACTCAGATCCTCCTAATTATAAAGAAATGCAGGATTTACTGCATGCAGCTGAACAAGTGGGAAAACATACTTTGCAATGTGGTTTTGATTCATTAGAGGCCTCCTGTAGAGCAGCAGTTACAGGATCTGCCATTAGAAGACATGCTTGGTTAAAAGATCAGACGTTACCAGATCATGTTAAAGCAAAATTATTGGATGCACCTTTGCAGCAGGATGTTTTATTTGGAGTGAAGGCAGAAGAGGTATTAAAGAAAATGGAGGATAAGGCAAAATCTATGCAAACGGTGAAGGATTTCTTACAGGTTCAGCCTCCTCGATTTAGCAGAAATTGGCCAACAAAGAATTGGTCCTTTCCAGTTACAGACAGACCTCAAAGGGGCAGATACAGACGTCCAAGAGGTAGAGTTCAACCACAAGGTCCTTACAGACCTCGACAATGGGGTGCATCAACCCAGAAAGAAGGGAAGACAGGCCTCAACCTTACAAAAAACAGCCCCAATGACTTCCCACTACAGCTGCCAAACAGTTCTCTCTTGGCAGCCCCCTTGGGAGAAAAACTGGCACTTTTCTGTCACAATTGGCATATGATCACCAAAGACAAATGTGTTCTCAACATTGTATCTCAAGGTTACAGGTTCCACTTTCATTCTCTGCCAAGGCTAAAAGGAATGCCAAATCTGCCACCAAATCAATGGGCAGAGGCTCAAAGACAAATTACATCACTTATGAACATGAGAGCTATTCAGAAGGCACCAACACAAGAGCAAGGGCAAGGATTTTACTCAAGGCTCTTTCTGGTTCCCAGAAAGGACAAAGCCTGGAGGCCCATTCTGGATCTTTCTTCTCTAAACACTTACCTGGATGTTCCAAAATTCAAAATGTTGACACTACAGCAGCTTCTTCCCATGCTGGGCAAGAAAGCTTGGCTCGTAACTTTGGACCTCAAGGAGGCATACCTGCATGTCCCTATCAGACAAAACTGCAGAAGATACCTCAGATTCATAGCTGGCTCAATGCACTACCAATTCTCTGCACTGCCCTTTGGCTTATCTACTGTGCCCAGGGTCTTCACAAAGTGCCTGGCACCAGTAATTGCATTTTGCAGACAGAAAGGAATTCAAATTTATCAGTACCTGGATGACTGCCTGATTCAAGCAGAGAGCAAGGACATTCTTCTAAAGCATCTGGCATTTGTAAAAAAGTTATTAAGTTGCCTAGGGTACAAAGTAAACGAAAAGAAGTCAAAACTAGTGCCCTCACAAGAGATAATATTCCTGGGTGCCAGCTTGAATACAACGGCCCAGATGGCTTATCTCACGCCACACAAGCAAGGAAAACTGACTCAATATTTTCAATTGATGGCAACAAAGACCCATCTCCCTGCAAGAAAAATTCTGCAGGCCTTGGGTTACGTGGCATCTTGCATACTACTAATTCCATATGCCAGACTGCATATGAGGAAACTACAATGGTACCTAAAGACTGTCTGGTCTCAACACTGTAAAAGTTTGGAAACAGTAATACCACTAATTCCTTGCCTTCAACAGGAGTTTTGATGGTGGGCTCAAGCACGTCACCTCAACAAGGGACAGCCTTTCACTCAACCCACAGTCAGGCAAACACTGACAACAGATGCATAAGATTACGCCTGGGGAGCACACATGGCAGGAAAATGTATTCAGGGCAAGTGGCTCGCAGAACAAAGGCATCTTCACATCAATCAAAAAGAGATGCTAGCTGTACAAAATGCCTTTATAGCTTTCAAGGACCTTCTGCATCCAAGACAACTACTACTAAAGACAGACAACACCACAGTTATGTGGTACATAAACAAGCAAGGGGGCACTCATTCTTATCCCCTCTGCAGATCTGCAGACAAGCCATGACCTTGTGGAACACAGCTCTAACCTATCAAGTTCATCTGCAACCACAATTCCTGCCAGGTGAGAAAAACACACTGGCAGACGACTTAAGCAGAAACATCATGGATCCACACGAGTGGAAATTACATCCACAAATATTCAGAATGATAACACAAAAATGGTGGAGCCTGGACATAGATCTGTTTGCATCCCCAATAAATTGCCAGCTACAGAATAAGGACTTACCACCCACAAGCATGGAAAGTGGATGCCCTCTCATTCAGCTGGAAAAACCTACAAGTATATGCTTTCCCACCACTACCTCTCCTTCCAACGGTACTCATAAAAGCCAGGCAAGAAAAGCTAAAGATGATCCTGATTGCCCTAGACTTGCCATGCCAGCACTGGTACCCAATCTTAAAGAACTTAGCACAAGGTCCACCCTGGAGTTTGCCTCAAATCCCACATCTTCTGACTCAGCACAACAATCAGATACTTCACAGCCAGCTAAAGACTTTAAACCTGGCTGCATGGCAGATTCCTTAGTCAAGCAAGCAATGCCTCTCTACAAAGCTGTTATGGATGTCATTCTGGAGGCCAGAAGGCCTAGCACCAGGAAAGCCTATTCGGATAAATGGAAGAGATTCTGTGCCTGGAGCAAGGCTCACAGCCTTGACCCTGTTGTCCCAAATATTCCTCAGATACTACAATATTTAACTGAGATGCTGGACAACGGCCTCTCCTTTTCATCCATCAAGATTCACGCCTCTGCCATCTCTGCTCATTACAATACAGACCCACCTATTTTTTCTAATCCTTTGCTAAAACAGTACCTCAGAGGGGCTAAAAACATAAGACGGCCCCATAGAGCACCAACTCCAACTTGGGACCTCAGCTTTGTGTTGGAAAATTACCTTTACCTCCTTTTGAGCCAGCTAACTCAGCAGATTTAAAATCTGTCTCTTGGAAAACTGCTCTGCTCCTGGCAATAACCTCAGCATGAAGAGTTTCAGAATTACAGGCACTAATGGCAGTGGAAGCTTTCATCATTTTCCACCAAGACATGGTGTCTTTAAGAACAAAACCCTACTTTTATGCCAAAGGTGGTATCAAGTGTGGCTCTAAACCAAACTATTCACTTGCCAACTTTATATCCAAACCCACAGAATAAAGGGGAGAGACTTCTGCATTCTTTGGACATTCACAGGCAGTTACGCTTCTACTTGGACAAAACCAAAGCTTTCAGGAAAACTGAGCATTTGTCTGTAGCATATGCTGCAGGAGCACAGGGAAAAGCCATTTCAAAACAGATAGGACACTGTATACGTTTCTGCTATACACACCATGGGAAAACTGTACCTAACAGCATTAGGTCTCATTCCGCCAGGGCAACAGCCACTTCAACTGCCTACCTCAGAGGAGTACTTACCAAGGACATTTTGGAAGCAGCAACTTGGAGTTCTGTACATACCTTTACCAAGCATTACCATCTGCCTCTTTACTCTAATTCCAGAGTTGGCTTTGCCACTGCAGTGCTGCAGGGCCTTATAGCCACCCCTAATGCCTTATAGAACCAGCCACCCTACCTCAGCTTTGGGATTCTACCAAAGTGTAATGACTGCAGCAGTGTAACACAATGAACATAGTACAATTTTGTACCTACCATAAATGTAGATGTTCGTTTGTATACACTGCTGCAGTCCAGGTTACCCTCCCTCCTTCCCCTCTTACTTGCTGGTACGTACCCAAGTCTTCTACCCTTTACTACCTATGGGGAGTATTTGCTGGTAAGTTAAAGTTTTTGATTGCTTTTCATATGTATGTTTTATTAGTAATTTGCATTGCCTACCTTTTTGGGGCACCTGACATCTGGGGCAAGAAAAACTGAAGAAAATGGCGCTTCGGCAGTGGACAGCTTGGCTTTGACTTCCACCCTGAGTGGATTGTTCTTGGGGTGTAAGGAAGCAACAAGTCAGAAACTCACTTTCTCTGCTTTGTTGTCTTCCTTCTCCCTGGAGCAGTCTGCCTTTGAGGTTGTGAAGAGAAAGTTCTCTGCTCCAGCAGGTCAGATGGGTCCTTCCCCCTCGGATCTATCCTCTGTTTCCCAGATGACTGCAATGTGACCCTCAGCATTCTACCCCACAGGGACAGCTGGCTCAAAGCTTCAGGATTACCCAGCAGGGTATCCTAATCTCTTCTGATACTTCTCCGGACCACCCCACTGATGAAGTCCCTAAAAAGAGAGAGTGGAAAAGGAGGCTCTTGGACTCTCCTCAAGAGTCAGTCACTGTGGATACTGATTTCAGTGAGGGATAGGGGTTCCCAATGTCACCACCTGATGACGTCTCATTTAGAGACATTCTGGAGAAACTTAAGCAGAAGGGTGGCTGTTTTCCCAATACCCTTCTCTGGAGGTATCAGTATTTCTGGAAACCTTTGGGGCTGAACAGTCTACCTCCTGGGTTACGCCATCCGCCGATGATGTCATTGATTTGATCACTAAGTGGACATAGAAGGAGCCTGATACAATTGAGCCAATCCACAAGAGGCAAGACTGGATTCTGGTTCCACCAGTAGCTACAGATGTATAGGGTAAAGGGGTTCCAATAGATGCCATGGTTGTGACGGCAGCTGCAAAAAAGAAACTCATGAGACAGAGTTCAGCTGTCTATCTCCCAGTAGAGAGTCTAGGGCAAAAGATAGATGTGGGAAGTGTGTTTATGCTTCAGTGACTTTTGCACTCAGATCATTTTAACTATCTGGCACATTTAAGACTTCAAAGAGATTTGATTAAATTGGGTGCAGAGAATTATTTCCAGAAAATTTTGACCTGGAAAAACTATCATTTTAGTTGCAATTACATCTGCTAGAATAATTCAGAAATGCAAGCATTATCGTCTAAGCCTCTATATTTGATTTTTCATAAGGATCGGGTCACGTTGCATACCAGAGCTTCCTTCCTTCCTAAGGTGGTGTCAGAATCCAACATCACCCAGTCCATTAATTTACCAGTATTCTTTCCAAAGTTTACAAATAAAGGGTAATATATGCTCTACTTAATGGTTGTTCATAGGTAATTACGTTTCTATGTACACAGAGCAAAAGAGATTAGAAAGACAGATCAGCTGTTTATTTCCTTTGCACATAATAAATTGGGGAAAATCAGTTAAAAAAGTAACTTTAGCTAGATGGTTGACAGATTGCATTTCATTTATCTATGACAGATTGAATCTCCCCTTACCAAAACCATTAAAGGCTCATTCACCTAGATTTATTGTAACTTCTGCAGCATTCCAGACTAGAGCTTCTATGGGTGATATATGTGCAGCTGCGACTTGGGCAACCCCTTATACTTTTATCACTCATTACAAACTGGATCTGGTCTCGAAGGGAAGAGCAGCCTTTAACTCAGCTGTACTCACGAATATCCTTCCTTAGTGTCCACCCAGGAAATTAGGAAACTGAGAACTCTGTCCTATTAGTTGAGGAATGAATTAAAGTTGTCAACATCAGATAAAAGAACTTCTGTCCTTAGCATAATGTTCCATCTATGTTCTCCATTTTCATTCTTCCTCAGCTCCCCGCCCACCATCCCCCACCATTTTCATGACTGACTTCTGGAGGAATGAGACACCTATGTCCTTAAAGTTGAACTCCAGTTATGACATATCATTATAGTCTTCCTGTCAAGCTGCAAACAAGATCTGAGAGATGTTAGGGGTGGTGCATTATGTGTAGGGAAGGAGCTTGAGTGTTTGTTGGAGGCCACAAGCTAGTAATAATGGCCGAGTCGGATCCGAGGATCAGATCCAAACCCATTAGTTGAGGAAGAATGAGAATGGACAACACAAGATGGTACATTATGGTAAGTACATAGCTTCTTTTGTTCTACAAAATTATACATTTTAAAGTTTAACGTTGACTTAAGTCCAGTAGTCCACTAACGAAAACATTGTGGCTAATAACATGTAAAAAAAAATAAATTTTAAATTTGCACAGTAGAGTAAACCATAGCTGTCAACCTGTCAAGAGTAGCAAATCTGGACAAAGCCAAAAATAATGGGGGGAATAAAGTCCCCAAATCAGGTACAGATTTTGAATAATTGCTCTGAACTTAGAAAGTTGATAAAATAACATGTTCTGCATTAGTATTAATTTTCTGAAGGATATGAAGTCTGAAACTCAAATGTCTGTCATTGTTTAATGGTTTCAAATGTCAATAAACTGGTGAAAAAGCAAACATTTTATGAAGAACAGACTAAAGATGTGAAGGAAACATCTGGGCATTCTGTGAAAATCTGGGCAAATGAAAGGTATGCTGACTAAATTGATTTAAAAATGCTGCATACTCCTCTCCCATCTAATCCTCTCAAGCTTCAAAAAGAAAAAAGTTTAAGTTTTTTGTGTTTTGAACACAAAAAGCTTATTAAGTCGCCTAAAAAATTGAAAAAAATCTTTAAAAACTACATGGACTGTTGAAAAATGTAATTGCAAACCTGCCCAGAAGGTTTTATTTAGATGTGCCCCCCCCCTTTACCGTTGGAACATGGGAACGACTTGAAGTGTGGGGTGTATTACCTATTTTTAAATATTTAAGTTTGTTAACCAGGGTGGTGGACTGATGCTTTGTGGACCCCTTCCAGCCACTGGCTGGTATTGGCATTATTTAGTTAAATGTGAATTTAGATAATTATATTACAGGTTGTATAAAGTAAATAGTTTGAGATTGAAAAATTCAGTTATGTCTCATCGAAAGTTAGCATTTTTTTTTCTGGATTAATGTATGGTGCGATGTATAACAGGAAACAGTGTATTCATTAATGACACCTTCAGACTTATTCAAGAATTTGACAAGGTTTCAACCAATGATCTGATGTTGTCAATCTTCATTCTGTCCTCAACAAGTGGGTTCAGATCTGAATTGGCCGATGCTAAAGCTCGCAGCCAGCAAATCTGTTGAGCTTCTCCCCTACCCACAATCCACCTACCAAATTACCTCAGATCTCATTTGCCACTTCTCCTGTCAGATGTGGTCTACCAAGCTCTCTCGAGCTGTATTCGATAAGTAGTTTTCTGAAATTTTTCTGAACTTTTTCCATTAAGTAGTTTAAATTTATGTGGTTACTATCTCTATCGTTCTGCTTCCTTTTTCTTTTTTACTCCCTTGCCCTTATGACTTTCTCATAAATTGTTCCATGCCATTGTTGGTATTCCCTTTCCTCCTTCTCTTAACTAGTGTCTTTAGAATGTTGTAAGTTTTTTTCTTTTTTGCTGCTGCTCCTGTTTCTTTCCTTTCCCTTTTTCATACTTGGTGCCTTCATATACTATCATTAGTATCTCCCTCCCCTTACGACCTTGTCGTAACTCTTCATACCATTGTTCGTATCCTTCACCCGTTGTTGTTTCTTCTATCCTGTTAACAAGTTACCTTTTCTATTTTGATTGCTTTTCTACTGTAATATCTGTCTGTTATTCCTGTATCAGATACTGCATGATGACTGACAAACCTGCAGGTTTCAAAACATGCTCCAAATGTGGGCATAAGTTGCTGCTCTCAGATGTACACACCCATTTGTGTGTACTGCTGGGGTCCTTTACATTTACAGGAGGAATACTCAGTCTGCCACAGGTTTAATCCACGAGCTTTGACTGAGTGGAAAAACTAATCGATTTTGAAAGGCCTCACTCCTTCTTCGTCTTTTGGAGAAGGCATATCCCAGTCTCCAAAGTCAATGCCTTCTACTTCGTCCAAATATTCCTCTGACTTTTCTTAGAAAAGAAGTGCAAAAGATCCTGTCTAAACCCCAGATCAGAAGAAAATGAGAATTCAGGATCTGAGTGCTCCCTCGGATCCTACAAAATGTAAATCGTGCATTACGTTTCCAGCATTGGCTAAGTCACATCAGAAGACTAAGTCATCAGATTCTATTATACAGGATCAGACAAAACCTTCGGAGACTCTTATTTTGTCCTTGGACAGATATTCTCAGTCAGTGGACCCAGTTCCTGACCAACTCCCATCACCTTTTTTGCAGAGACCAGCATCCCCCTCCATTTACTCTACTGTTTCTTCCAGAAGTCTCACAGAAGAAGATGTGAAGAGAGTGGTGAGCGAGATCCTCTCGACACAGGGCAGATTGGCTTTCCCTCGGTACCCACCCATCTCCGTCAGATTACTCAACCTTCCACCAATCCCCCCCCCGCTAGTTCCTCCTCTAATGCCATCTGTTGCCTTACAGTCACATGATCGCAGTTGTTCGGATCTGTCAGTCTCAGAATGCAAGGATCTCCATATTCTTTGATCTGACATCATCTCTGAGACCAACGATCCTTTCGGATCGGGAGAGCTCTCGTGGCCGAAGCTTGCTTGCTGGATCCAGGAAGCAGAATTCGACTCTGAAGTTTTTGGAGCCATCTCTGTTCCTTGGCTCCTCAGCACTGAACTGTTTGGCTCTGGCCTCCGTTTTAGGGGCATTGCCAGTGAAGCAGAGAGAGGTGATGATTTGGAAACCTGCTTTCTCAGATCAGAGCCTTTCTGTGGCTCCTTTGAGCTCTGCCTTTAAGGCTGCAAAGAGAATGTTCTCTGCCATGGCAGTCCTGAAGGAACCTTCCTCCTTGGATCCTACATATTCCACCATGATGCCTCAGAGCCTGGATCTCACCATTTTTTTCCACAGGGACATCCTGAACCAAAATCTCAGGTTCCCTCCAAGCGAATTTTGACTTCCTCTTCTGAGACTTCCACGGAGCATCCCATTGAGGAAGTGCCCAGGAAGAGGACGTGCAAGTGGAAGCACCTAGACTCCCCACAGGAGTCCATCACTGAAGACACGGATTTTGACGAGGGCAAAGGGTCCCCACAGTCAGCTCCT
>NC_056746.1:223621467-223646467 GCF_019279795.1 Protopterus annectens
AATTTTGAGTTGCCTCAGCACATGCCTCTAGCTATTCCCCTTGTCCTGGATGTTGTAGATGATGTTTTTGTGGAATCCAGTCTTACTCCAGATACTTTACCCCCGCCCCCTAGGAAACCTGACAGATACTACAGATTACCTGATTCCCACAAATTTCTATTCAAGAATCCTACTGCGGATCCAGAGACCATTTTGCAGGGACCTAAAAGTATTAAGGCTACTACAGCCAAAAATCCTGCCCCTTCAGGCAGGGATTTCAGAGCTTTAGACAGATGGGGTAAGAAGGTATATATCTCTGTAACTCTTGCCATCAGGGCATTGAATTGTCAGTTTCACATGTTGAAGTACCAGCAGCGTATTGTGGAACTAATTAAACAAAAAATGGTGTTGCTTCCTGATTGTGCAGAAAATAGACTTGCAAGACGTGATGCATTCTGCAAACCAAGTTAGTAAGCATACCTTGCAGTGTGGCTTTGATGCCCTAGAAGCATCTTGCAGGACTGCAGTCACTGGGTCTGTACTGAGAAGGCATGCTTGCTGAAGGAACAAACCTTGCCAGATCATGTCAAATCCAAACTACTAGATGCTCCTTTAAATAAGGACTGTTTATTTGGCACCAAAGCAGAAGAGGTTCTTAAAAAAGATGCAAGAAAAAGATAAATCTATGCAAACTGTTAAAAAATTGTTACAAGTGCAACCACCAAGATTCAGTAGGCATTGGCCTTCCAAAACCTGGTCCTTTCCAGCCCCTTCCAGGCCTTCTCAGACCAAACCCAGGGGAAACAGGCCACCCAGACTACAGTTTCAAGGTATGCAGAGGTCTAAACAAAGGAGTGCCCCCACCTCAAATACAGGGAGTGGTAAGCCACCCCCTTAAAGGAAAAAGTTCACAATGACTTTTCAATTATCCTTCCCAGCCCTGCCCAATTACTTGTGCCCCTAGGAGGAAAATTTGCCCTTCATGCAAAAAACTGGATGTCCATTACTTAGGACAGATGGGTCCTAAACATTGTATCCCAGGGGTACCGATTCTACTTCTATACACTGCCAACCCCATGCGGGTGTTCCAGACCTTCCTCCAAATCAGTGGGCAGAGGCTCAAAAGCAAGTACTTTCCCTGCTCAATATCAGAGCTAGTCAGCCTGTTCCAGAACAAAAAAGTGGGCAGGGTTTCTACTCCAGACTTTTCCGTGTGCACAGAAAAGAGGGCTGTTAACACCCAATCCTGGATCTGTCAACTCTCAACACCTTTCTGGTGGTCCCAAATTTCAAGATGTCATGCAGAACATATCTACGCTTCAGAGCAGGCTCTATGCACTATCAGTTCTCTTGCACTTCCCTTTGGCTTATTTGCTGCACCCAGAGTATACACAAAGTGCCTGGCTCCAACCACTGCATACTGCAGGCACAGAAATATCCAAATTTTCCCATTCCTGGATGACTGCTTCATTCAGGTGGACAGTCAGGAATTGCTACTTCAGCACCTGGCATTTGTAAAAAGCCTTCTCACTTCATTGGGGTACACCATCAATGAAAATAAATCACAACTGGTGCCCAGTCAAAAGATTGTATTCCTGGGAGCAAGCTTGGACACAACTTCCCAGATGGCATTTCTCACTTCAGAAAATCGGGTCTATCCGCCAAACTAATGTATTCTGCTAATTCCATATGCAAGATTGCATATGAGGAAACTTCAGTGGTACTTAAAAATTCTTTGGTGCCAGCATTCTCAGGACCTAGAAACAGTCATTCCAGTCATACCTTGTCTAAGGGCAGAGTTCCTTTGGTGGGCAGAAGCATGCTACCACAACAAGGGACTGATTTTCACTCAACCCCTCGCTGCTCAAACCCTGACAACAGATGCATCAGACTATGTATGGGGGGCTCATATGGCAGGCAAGTGCATTCAGGGCCACTGGAGCCCAGCACAGGTTATCCTGCACATCAATCAAAAAGAGATGCTAGCTGTATAGAATGCTCTGACAGCCTTCAAATACCTAATCCTTCCAGGACAACTGCTTATAAAAACAGACAACACCACAGTTATGTGGTACATAAACAAGCAGGGGGGAACCCATTCATACCCACTCTGCCGGTTAGCCATGGCCCTATGGAACAAGTGCATCTACAAGCTCAATTCCTGCCAGGAAAACAAAATTCACTGGCAGACATCTTAAGCAGAAATCTTTTAGACCCACATGAGTGGAAATTGGAGCCCAACACCTTCAACCTTCTCATCCTGGGGTGGGGGACACCAGAGGTGGACCTATTTGCCTCCCCTGAGAACCACCAGTTGAGCAAATTCTGCACCAGGAACCCTCACAGTAGGGCCTGGAAGGTGGATGCCCTATCCTTTCAGTGGGAAAAACTCTCAATTTATGCCTTTCCCCCTCTGCCCCTCCTCTCAGTACTACTACTTAAGATAAAACAGGACAGGCCAAGGGTAATTCTTATTGCCTCAGACTGGCCACGCCAGCAGTGGTACCCATTCTTCCGCAGTCTGACAACAGTGCCACCCTGGCACCTTCACCAGACTGCTACCCTGCTGTCTCAGCAGGCGGGACAGATTTTGCATCCACAATTGCAAAACCTTGCAGCCTGGCTTATCCCTTGAATACACCACCAGCAACCCTCAGCAAACAGGAGCTGGACGTCATTCTTGAATCCAGAAGGCCCATTACTAGGAAATCCGATGCTGAAAAGTGAAAAAGATATTGTTCTTGGAATCAGTCTCAAAGGAAGGACACAGCTGTGCCCTCCTTACCTCTAATCATGGATTACGTAGCAGAGCTACTCCATAGAGGCCTATCCTTCTCCATTAAGATTCATGCCTCTGGCATCTCAGTTCATTATAACACTGCGCCACCTCTATTTTCTCACCCTCTCATCAAACAGTTTCTGAGAGGGGCTAACAACTTAAGGCGCCCTAGAAGAGCACCCACGCTTGCCTGGGACCTTAACTTTGTACTGGAAAGGCTCATGCTTCCCCTTTTTGTACACACAGTTTCAACAGATTTAAAATTCCTCTCTTGGAAAACAGCCCCGCTTTTAGCTATAATGTCAGCAAGAAGAGTGCGAGTTACAGGCACTAATGGCTGTGGAACCCTTCATTATTTTCCATGCTGACAGAGTTTCCCTCAGGACTAACCCATCCTTTATGCCTAAGGTGGTGCCCAGTGTGACTCTAAACCAATCCATCCATTTTCCAACCTTCTTCCCTTACCTTCAGAATAAAGGGGAAAGGATCCTGCACTCCTTGGACATGCACAGACAGCTCATGTTCTACCTTGACAGGACTAAACTTTCTGAAAATCTGTCCAGCTGCTAGTCACTTTTGCTACAGGGGCAGAGGATAAGGCCATTTCAAAGCAAACTGTTTCCAAATGGATAGCACACTGCATTCATTTCTGCTACAAGCAACATGGAAAACCTACCCCACAGTGGATCAGACCACATTCCACTAGGGCTACTTCCACATCTACAGCATTTTTCAGGGGAGTCCCTACCAGGGACATCCTGGAAGCTGCAACCTGGAGTTCTGTACAGACCTTCACCAAGCATTACCACTTACCAATTTTTTTCTAAATCCAGAGCTGGATTTGCTGCAGCAGGCTTGCAAGGCCTACTAGCCAGCACTAATACTTCTTGACTGCCTCCACCCTTCCTCAGCTTTGGGAATCAACCTAAGTGTGATGACTGCAACAGTAAAATATGAAGAACATAGTACAGTTGTGTACACTTACCATAAATGTAGATGTTCGAGTATATTCACTGTTGCAGTCCTGGTTACCCTCCCTCCAGCCCCCTGTCTTTTCTATGCTTTCTACCTTCACTCTTTTTGGCCATATCTTATGGCTATGGTATTTACTTTTTACTGGAGGTGTTCCACACCATGTAATTGCTTCCTATTTTGGGGGCTCCTGACATTTGGGGCAAGAAAAACTGATGTAATGGCATTGGTTGCCTCTTTTGAGTGCAACTTAGTTTTCTAGTTGTTTATTGGTATCCTGTGTGCCAGTTAGTTCTAGGCACTGTTGCACATTTCTTTTTGATTATTAGGTAGAGTTTTTGGCGGTTTTCCGCTCTTAGTCAACAGGGGCTCCTGTTGTCTGTCTGTTGTTATTCTGATTATTTTTGGTCACCATTAGCAGTTGGTTTCTACTCTTTTTAATTTGTTTGTTTTTGGCGGGGATCTGCTTGTGAAGTTACTAGGATTGCAAGTTTATTATCTGTTTTACTTAAGAATAGAAAACTATTGTGCCATTTACAGTGTGTCTTGTGTGCATGGGCTTTCCTTTCTGGTCTGTTTAAGTTAGAAGACCTAGTTTCACTACACTGGGCTAGGCCCGTTTTAGTTAGAGGACCTAGTCCTCGTGTAACTCCTTTAGCTAGCTTTCTCTACACTGGGCTAAGCCCGTTTATGTTAGAGGACCTAGTCCTCGTGTAACTCCTTTAGCTAGCTTTCTCTACACTGGGCTAAGCCCGTTTTAGTTAGAGGACCTAGTCCTCGTGTAACTCCTTTAGCTAGCTTTCTCTACACTGGGCTAAGCCCGTTTTAGTGGACCTAGTCCTCGTGTAACTCCTTTAGCTAGCTTTCTCTTCACTGGGCTAGGCCCGTTTTAGTTAGACGACTTAGTCCTTGTGTAACTCCTTTAGCTAGCTTTCTCTACGCTGGGCTAGGCCCATTTTAGTTAGAGGACTTAGTCCTCTTTTCCTTTTCTCTCTTTCTCTTTTCAGTCTCACTGGGCTGTGTGTGTGTGTAATATGTATAAGGAAAGTAAGGAGTATAAACCCTCGGGGTTCAAAAAGTGTATGAAATGCTCCCAAAAGATATCCTTAACGGATGGCCACAGTAGCTGTGTCTACTGCCTAGGGGCCTTCCACTTACAGGAGTCATGTTTGTTGTTCTGCCATGCTTTTTCTCCTAGAGTATTACAGGAGAGGAAGAACAAACTCATACTCAAGGGTCTATTGAAACCATGCTTTGAGGAAGCACTATCTAGTTCTTTGGCTTCCTCTAAGTCTGGGAAATCAAAATCCTCAAAAAGGCCTTCTCCGGCACCGGCTGTTGTCTCGGAGTCACCTCCTAAACAGTCAAAACAGTCCAAATCTGCCTCCTCGACGACTCAGCCTTTGGAGCCGAAGGAGAGCATCATGGTGGTGTCAGAGTCGGTTACAGGGGTTTCGGAACCGATCTCTGAAACAATTCATACAGAAGTTGACTCTGCTACTCAGAGCCAGTATGTAAGCTCCCTACCGGTTTCCGTAACAGTTAAGTCTCCAGTGCCCCCCAGCTCAAGATCCCCGACTATGTCTTCCAGGACCCTTTCAGAAGAAGATGTGGAGAGGGTAGTGCTGAGACTCCTGTAGTCGTCTGCCTTGCCAAAATTATTGTTGGCTCTGACTCACTCGGCTCTAGAGCCACTTGGCCCAGCTTTGCCCTTGTCTGCTATTCCTCCTCTGAGCCTTACTGGCCTTTTGGAGCCAGAGTGCTTGGTGCCAATGGAAGAGGGGCCAAAGCTCTCCTGTCAGCACTGACTGGGCGGGTTGGAATCGATCTTCTTCGGTTCCGAGCCTTCCTCTCAGTGCATCGGCCAGGATGAGCTCAGACCCTGCATTAATCCTGGAGCCGACAGCTCTGGTTCCCGCACTGACCCACATCTCTTTGGAGCCGGGGAGGTCTTCTGAGCCAGAGAGGTCAGCATTTGAGATGATGAGCATGCTGTCTCATTCTCCAGCCCCTACCACTGGCACCAGCACTCTTCACCCACTTCAGTCTCAGCCCCTACTCTCTCTGGAGACAGCAGAGATCCACAGCCTCAGGAGCCATCGGCTGGTGGCCCCCACTCTTCCAGGGCTTCCCTGGAATATCCTTCCAAAGAGCGTCCCCGGAAGAGGTTATGTAAGAGGAAACATATGGACTCCCAGGATGAGTCTTTGACATTGGACACTGACCTAGAGGAGTCGAAAGGGTCCCCCAAGTCGTCCTCTCCTTTGTGAACATTTTAGAGATCTTTAGGCAGAGGTCTGACTGGCCCACTATTAACCTTTCTGATGAGGAGTCAGTGTACCTGAAGGCTTTCAGGTCTCAACCTTCTGCCTCTTGGGTGTCCCCACCCTTTGACAAACTAATAGATCTAGTCAGTCGAAAGGTGTGGGATACTCCTGACACCATGGAGCCAGTCCCAGGAGATGAAATAAGTTCTTGTCTGCCCCTCCTGATAAAGAGTTCTTGTCCAAGGGTGTTTCCGTAGATGCCATGGTGGTGGTGGCAGCGGCCACGAAGGAGTTAGCAGAGACCACTTCATCCGTTCACCTGCCAAACAAAGAGTCTCGGCAAATGGACAGATTTGGCAAGCATATTTTTAGTTCAGCGGCCTTTACCCTTCGATCGTTGAGCTATCTCACACACTTCACGAGGTTGTCGAGGATCTCCTTAAGGAGTTAGGAGATTCCATACAAGGTGTGTGTACTGAGGGAGTTCCTGACAAAATTTCTACTCAGTTGTCCACCTTAAATTCTGTGGTTAACTCCTCCATGTGACTTGTATCTTATGCTGCGGATGGAGCGAGGAGCGAGTAGAGCAGCGGGTTCCAAAGTTACCATTTCTGGTTGCGCTTATGTAATTTTATGGAACCGTTTAAGTCTACTTTCACCAACGCCCATTTGATGGTTCCTTATTGTTTGGTTCCACGGTGAGGGATACACTCACTCGGTGTGAGCAAGAAGGATAGATGCTTTCTGCCATGGGAGTGCATTTTACTGTCCGTTCCAGACCATACCCCAAGGGTCAAAGGGGCGGTAAAATGTGGTTCATGAAGTCCCAGAGGGTCTTTCCTGATGCACAGGTGCACAGGGTGATTCATCCTTCAGATGCAAAGGAGGAGGAGGAAACAGCAGATGTCACCCTAGAGGCAGGGGCGGTCCGCAATATCAACAAGGCCGTGATTCCTTTTGAGGATGGCCTTATCAGCGCTCCTGATGTGAAGCCCGACTGCGCTTCTCTGGGGCTGGTCGGGGGTCACATTTCTTTGTACCAAGAAACCTGGTTAAATATCACCCAAGACAAGTGGGTACAAAGAGTTATTACCAGAGGCTATATCATACCCTTTTCCCTATCACCGTTTGTTCCCAAAAGGATCCCAGATGTACCACCCAATCACAGGGATCAGGCAACTGTGGAGATCAACAAGTTGCTTGCAAAAAGAGTCATCCAGCCCGTCCCAGCAGACCAGATAGGATCCAGAACTTAACTCCAGGTTCTTTTTAGTTCCAAAACGAACTGGAGATTGGATGCCAATATTGGACCTCAGCAGGTTAAACGAATCCGTGAAGGACCAGTTTCGTATGGTAACTCTGCAGTCGATACTCCCGTTGTTAGGAAAAGACTATTGGATATGATCTCTAGATCTCGAATACGCCTACTACCATATAAAAATGGACAAGGTGTCCAGGAGCCATCTACGCTTCCGGCTGGGAGCCAGTCATTATCAGTTTCGTGCTCTGCCATTTGGTCTCACCACAGACCCCAGGGTGTTCACCAAATGCATGGCAGTAGTGACAGCTCACCTGAGACATCAAGGATTCCAGGTGTTTCCGTATTTGGAAGACTGGCTCCTGACCGCCCCCACCAGTTATCTACTTATCCAAAACAGGGACGCCACAATTCAACTTTGTGCTCAGTTAGGGATCTCCATAAATTGGAAAAAAATCTGCATTACTGCCCTCTCAGTCTTTGATTTTTATAGGCGCAGAAGTAGAAACAGTGAACATGACAGCTCGTCTCCCCGTGGAAAGGGCACAGAACTTAATCTCCCAAGTTCAGCGTTTTTTCCCATTGCAAAAAGTCAAGGCGAAGTGGGTTCTTCAGCTCATTGGGACTATGGCTTCCACAATTCTATTGGTACCATTAGCCAGGTTGCACATGAGAATTCTCCAGTGGCTTCTGTTTTCCCAGTGGTCCTTCCAATTTCTCCCACTGAGTCATCCTATCTTGCTGACGGAATCATGCAAGAAGGACCTTTGTTGGTGGATAGATCCCAATCAGCTGATCACGGTTGCCCTTTTGTTCCGGCCCAACCCGTTGCCTCTGTGACCACGGATGCCTCCCAGATCGGAGGGGGGGGGCATTATCTCGGCAGGACTTTCCAATGCACATGGCAGAATACGAGGCTCATCTGCTTATCAGTGTTCTGGAGATGCGGGCGGTGCTTCTGGCATTGCAAGCACTTCATGACCTTCTTCCTCTAGGGACAATTGCAATACAATCAGACAACATGTTGGTGGTTTGGTATATCAACAAACTGGGTGGTACCAGATCTTACCCACTCTGTCGAGAGGCCATGCGAGTTTGGGAATGGGCGAATTCTTCCCAGCGCTTTCTGGTTGCAAAGCACATTCCAGGGATGACCAACGCGATAGCCAACAAGCTCAGCCGGGCAATCCTAATGCCTCACGAGTGTTCTCTGAAACCGGAAACAGTGGATCAGATTTTCCAGAAATTGGGACAGCCTTGCAGCAACCTTTTTGCCAGCCCAGTCAGTACCAAATGCAGCAGCTATTTTTCCCTCATTACCCCTCCGGGGGAGTCTCCCAGAGATGCTCTGGCTCACGATTGGCCCATGGGACTTCTGTATGCTTTTCCTCCAATCCCTCTCATTTCCAAAATGATTCAGAAAGCCAGTCGGCTGGGAAGCAAGTTGATCCTCATTGCTCCTTACTGGCCTCGTCAGGTCTGGTTCCCCTTCCTCGAGCCTCTCCTCCTGGACGATCCTTGGATTCTGGACCCTGCTCCAGACCAATTGACTCACATGTCAGGTTCGCTACACCCCTCAATCCACACCCTCAAATTGACAGCGTGGCTGCTCCAGTTCCATCCATAGACAGGCTTCATGATGCATCATCTTCAGTGTCACATATTCTTATGTCCTCCCATAAACCTTCAACTAGGAGGCTGTATGGCAGTAAATGGAAAAGATTTTCTATTTGGGCACAGAGAATGAATGCATGTAGATCCTTACACTGCTTCTATCCCTGTGATTCTGGATTTTCTTTCTGAGCTTTTTCAACAAGGATCCACCGCTGCCACTGTTAGTCTCCAGTTGGCAGCGATTTCTCATTTTCATTTAGGTTTTCCAGATACCAATTTAATGTCTCATAAGCTATGCAAGACCTTTTTGAAAGGGGCCACTCTATTGAGACCACCTCTGCGAGAACCAATGGTTTCTTGGGATTTAAATTGTGTTGTCCAAATTGACTTCACCCTTTGAACCTTCCCACTCATCTTCTCTAAAATTTTTGTCTTGGAAGACCTTGTTTTTGGTAGCTATCACATCAGCTAGTCTGGTATCGGAGCTACAGGCCTTGTCTAGTAAGCCACCGTGTTTGATCTTTCACAAAGACAGGGTGTCATTACATACTAATCCCTCCTTTGTCCCGAAAGTTTGTTCTAATGCTACTTTAAACCAATCAATAGAACTCCCACTTTTCTTCCCTAACCACTGTAATGCAGCTGAATACCGTTTTCATCAGCTAGATGTTCATAGATAACTACGTTTTTATTTACAGCGGACTAAGGCTTTCAGAAAATCAGATCAATTGTTCATTTCTTTTTCTGACTCTAGATTGAGCTTACCAGTTTCTAAATTGACACTATCTAATTGGATTTCCAGTTGTATAGCCTTTGTCTGTAGCTCAGTGGGCAAACCTTTACCCTACAGGATCAAGGCTCATTCTACCAGGTCGCTGTCTACCTCTGCAGCCTTTAAAGCCAGGGTACCACTTGATAATATTTGTGCAGCAGCTACGTGGGCTACCCCTCACACTTTTATTACACATTGCAAATTGGATTTGGCATCCAGGGGTAGAGCATCCTTTTGCTCAACAGTGCTCAAGAGTATTTTCCATTGAGCCACCCAAGAATAAGGCACTAGGGACACTGTCCCATATGTAAAAATGAAGGTGAGATCGGACTACCTAACATAAAGAAGTTATGTACTCACCATAACGTTCCTTGTTGGTAGTCCGTCTCACCCTTCATTATTACCAACACGCCCTCCTGCCCTCATCCTGGAAGATCTGGAATTAATAATTTGGTTGCCCTTGGTTGGAGACCCTTTAGTATTGGTTGTTTTTATAGTGAGCAGCAAACAAGATCTGGGAGTTGTCCTGGTGCACCATGGGATACCTGCTTAGCCAGAAGTCTTCCAGCTTGTAAATCGGCCGAGTTGGAGCCGAGGATCGGCTCCGAACCCATATGTAAAAATGAAGGGTGGTATGGACTGCCAACATCGAACTTTATGGTGAGTACATAACTTCTTTTTTTTCTTAGAAAAGCTTTTCGTGATTCGTGAATATTTTAGAGTATTGTCTCTAGCTCAGTGGGCAAACCTTTACCCTACAGGATCAAGGCTCATTCTACCAGGTCGCTGTCTACCTCTGCAGCCTTTAAAGCCAGGGTACCACTTGATAATATTTGTGCAGCATGACTGTTCAGTGCTCATGGTACATTAACCTAGGCACCAGAACAAGAAAGTACCACATTCTGAATTGTATCAGGTATGAGATTTTGAAGCAACTTTTCATTGCATTGAGTAGTATTCTGTCCATCCCTGAAGTGTTATAATCCTTGCTTCTTACCTAGCTGGGGTGGTGGTAAAATGCTCATAGTTATACTCTGGACTTCAAATTGGCAGTCACTTACATGCTTAACAGCAAAATGGTTGTATTATTTGCTTCCTATTCACAGATCAAAATCAAAAGTGGGCTCTCTCTTGAATGTATCTACTGAGTTTGAGTGCTTCTTTAATGCCTTTCACAACAGGAAAAGAGAACCTTGCTTCACTGATTATCAGATTCCTTTTTATTTTGTTTTGAAGTACTGAAAATATTTCTTCTCATCTTCCTCCCATTATTTTCTGAGTCATAACTGCTTAGGACTATTGTCGTGACTGTTGCCATCTGTTGCAACCTGCTTCGTGGTACAGTGCAGTGAAGGTAGTATGGTTTGGTGAAGGGTTACCTGAAAAAATAGAACTGTGTATGATAATGTATTTAAAAAGTAGTGTCACTACTGCCGAGACTGTAAGGGGGAACCCAGCTAAGGATTCAGGGCATAAAATACCCCACGAGTTAAAACCATCCAGTTATTCACATGTGCGTGTCATTAAACCACAGCTCTTGACAGTGTTTTCATCCATATGGGGATGCTTTGCCTCCCTTTACTGTAAATAATTATCGCAGTGCTTTTTTCTTCTTAGATTTTAATGGAAAGGGTTGTGTCATCATCACCACTTCCCCTAACACACACACTAGCTCTAGGTACACCTGCCCATCACTCTTGCTTCCAAATTTCTGTTAGGTGCATGACTTATAATCATGAGTCCTGCTACTATGAATAATAAGTGATTGTTGAAAACATCTAACAGATCTATTGTAAAAAAATGTATTTATTTTAATGTTTTATTTCTGTCAGTGCTTAATTCCTGTTTATTTGCTTTTATCTTTCAGATGCTTGTTTTTATAACTGTTTCTGAGGAAACTATCAGTCCTTTTCTCAGAAGTGCAGTGTGTGTGTGTGTGTGTGTGTGTGTGTGAGAGAGAGAGAGAGAGTGCTGTGAGGCACAGGGGCTGTCACGTGTCCGAACAGGGAATTATTCCCACCCATTTGTCTTGTTACTATACTTTATTTTCACCTTTTGATAGGAAAGTATTGCAGAATTTGTTTTTCTGTAAATGTATATTTTTGCTACATGTATGTCTCTGCTTTTTGTGTTTTTAACATTGGATTGCATATTTTACAGCAAATGAAGTTATTTGAATTGTGGAGATTTTACTCTCTCTGACAAGAAAATGTAGTTTAAATTGCTATTAAACATTATTTAATGGACATTTAATGTGTTTAAAATATTTGGAGCTAATTTCAACACTGGTTTGGCACATTGATTGCTTTGGTGTTTGGAGTTTGTGTATTCTATAACTTTTTTCGGTTGTAAAAGAGTTCTGAACTTATTTCAAACTGTTTTTGTGAGAAGAGGGAAGTCTGACAAAGTTAATTTGTGTGGGGATATACTTGTTACTGGAAACTTTAAGTGCTTATTGTGATGCATTATCCAGTACTGTCAGTTTATAATTCTAGTTGGAGTTTTCTCCCTTGGCTTGATAGATCCTAACTGTGGTACAGTCTCACTCCCATCAAATCTGTCTGCATCTAAAAAAAATAAATAAAAATATGCCGCAGACTACAGTTAGTGATTCTTTTGGGGCCACTGCACAACTCACAGACCACTTGTCTTTTGGCCCATCTCCCTCCAGTGTAGCTTTGCCGGCCACTGTAGTCATATCATCTAGGGCTGTTTCAGTACCTGGGGCAGGTATGGGAGAAACCAAACCTATTAAATGCAAGGCTAGTCCAGGGTAAGAAACCCCTTGTCAGACATAATACTCTGCACCACAAATTTTATCTAGTGTTGAAGTTCACAAGAAAAAGAAACAGAAGCTTCATCATACACCTGGCAATCAGATTATAGCTGTTTATATGGCTGATATTGTTTCCTTAGCTAAGTGTGCTGTGCAGGAAGCTAATTCTGGCATTGTGTTCCCAAATATGGTTGTAATGCTACTTTGGCTAGAGTCCTTTCTGTTAGTTCAGAGAAGGATGAGTAATCTGATGAGGTCAGTAGTGATTTCATAGTTGGCACCTCGAGTCCAGTCATTCTGAACTTTCGGAAGATGAACCTGAGTTTAAGTCCAAACAAGTGTTAACATTTCCTCAGATGATTTTATCACAGAGCTAGGCAGGGTATATGACCTTATAGAAGGGTAAAATACCTAATCCTGTGGCTATCCCCTTTTACCAGTTTATAGAGCTGCCTGCAGGGCATCAGTAGCTATTCCAGCAGTCCCTAAAAGGCTCAGAGAAAATATAGGGTCTCCTTGGATATGACTCGGTATAGTTTGGAGGATTTTGCTACATCCTTACTTGCAGAGCAGAATTCTTACATGTATTAGATTGTTTATAATTTGATGCTGGTTTTGAATCATGTTTTAAAAAGTATGCTTGAATGTGCAGATACAATGTCGAGAAATTCTGATGCTTCTGTTGTATTAAGACAGTATGCTTGGTTATGTAATCAGAATTTCAGTGATGACTTAAAAGCCAAAATTTTGAATGCCCTTCCCTTATCTTCCTCCCTCCACCAGGCTCTGTTTTTCAACCCTACAGACTTGGCCACAAGTAGTCTGTGACAAATGGTTTCTGTGAATAATTTGATACATTTGGCGGTGGATAGAAAATCCTTCCCCTTTTAGGGTAATTCCCCCACACCCACCAGACCAGACAGAGCGGTTCCTGCGGTGTGCCATCACATGGTAGAAGCAGGGATCATTGAACCACTGCCTGTGGAACACAAAGACAAAGGATTTTACTCGAGAATCTTTTTGGTATAAAAAAGGAGCATTCCTAGAGATCCATCCTAGCATTGTCCTTTGTAAAAGTTCCCAAATTCAAAATGCTAACCTTCAACTCGATCCTAATTTTGCTTCCTGACCACTGTTTCATGGTGAATCTAGATCTCAAGGACACTTTTCATATTCCTGTTGCTCCCAGTTTTAGGAAATTTTAAGATTTGCTGTGTCTGACGTGCTTTATCAGTTCACTGCTTTACCCTTTTGGCTATCTACTTTACCTTGTATGTTTACAAAGTGCCTGGCCTCTGTGGTTACCTATTGCGCTCCACATTTTTCTACATTTAAACAACTTGCTGATTTGTTGCAGATTCTGTATCCAGGTGCTTGGGAGTCCTTAGTCAAGGTTGCATCCCTTCATTCCCACCTGAATTTCAAATTGAACATTCAAAAGTACTTCCCTATACACGCTCAATGAATTACTTTCTTGTGGTGTTTGACAGGTACATTAAAAAAGATGGCCTTCCTGCCAAAAGACAAAGTTATGATTTAACAGGACATTTTCTTGAATGTCTGTCTTCTAGATGTGTGTCTGCAAGAGACTTGCTCAAAATTCTAGGTTCATGGTATCAGTGATCCTTGTGATACCTCTAACCAAACTACACTTAAAAAAAAAATCAGTGGTAATTGAAGAACTGGACCAAGAACTTTCATCCCCTGATGAGAATTGTGGGAACAGTATATACAAGGGAAGAATGAGATTTAAAAGGCGACAGGACTTAAATGAGCTATGTAAGGTTTGAGTGAGAAAAATTGGGTAGATTATAACTGAAGTATAATGTTTGCAATTGGGAGTGTGTCAGTATGGTTTGTGATGTAAAATGCTTGCAACTAGGATTGTGTTGGTGTGGTTTATTTTCATTTGTATAAATGCATATGTAATAAGTGGTGGTTTAATAAAGATATTTGTTTACAAAAAGGAAGGAATTTAATAATGTATGTAATACTGCTTAGATTATATGATATATATCAGTATATGTGAAGTATAATGTTTATGTTAATATAGGTTGATTACTTTTATATAAATGTACATTTGCCGATTTTACAAGTGACAATTCAGTAAAGGTGTTTGAAAAAAATAAAAAAGAACCTTTATCCCTTGGATTTTCAGATACCGGTGCTAGGAGTTGTGAAACCAGAATAGCAGTGATGGAGGGATCAACTTTCTCTGAATCTAGGAGTCTAGGAGTCTCCAGGCACCAGTCCAGTCTGTCCAGACTGACTCTTAAGATTTTGCATTGGGAGCAGTGTCCATGGGAGTTCATTACAAGGCTTGTGGGGGGTCAGTGTCCATGGGAGTTCATTACAAGGCTTGTTGGGGGTCCTCATGACACACCAAAGCACATAAACGTTAGAGATGTTGGCCATGATTCAAGCCTTAAAAGATCTTCACCACTTGCAGACTCTTGGTCATAGACAACATTACAGTGATGTAGTACATGAACAAACAAATGGGGTACAAGGTCATACCTTCTTTGCTGGTTGACATTAATGGCCTTTGAGCTGTGTCTATACACCATTTTCTGATTTTTAAGGCCACATACATTACATTACATCAGAGCACACGCAGTGGCAGACAGACTAATCAAATCCTGGACCGACCCTCACAAGTGGAAGCTCCATTTAGAGGTCTTCCACAACTTGTTCTATATATGGGGAACACCTTAGTTAGATATGTTCTCCTCCATTCAAAACAGACAAGTGAAAATTTTCTGTTCACTACATCCTTACAGCCATGCTTGGAAGACTGTCTGTCATTCCCATGGACAGGAATGTTCCTGTATGATTTCTTCCTTTTCTAGTGATTCCCAAGGTACTTTTAAAGATTCAGAAAGAATTACCAAAGGTCAAGTTGATTCTCCCTTTTAATGGAATTGACCAAAAGCAATTACCACAAGCTTTCTTACAGGCATCATGCTGCTCGCACAGCATCAGTGGTGAATGGTACACTCCCGACTTACAGCAGTTCCAGCTGACAGACTGGATGATTCTGTTTTGATACCTTTTAAGCATTTGTTCCATGAGGATTTACAACAGGTATTTAAAGTGGCAAGAAAACCTGCAACTAGAAAATCTTATGTTTACAAGTAGAGGAGGTTTTCTGGGTGGTGCCTAGCGAATAACAGAGGTTTTGAAAGGGTTTCAACCGCTTTGGTCTTGAAAAATTTGTGTGAGCTACTTAGAGATGATTTGTCATATGTTTCTGTCAGAGTGCATCTTTGGCCATTTCAGATGGTCTGTCCATGGATCCCCTCTTTCATCTATTTTTGTGGTCAAATAGTTTATGAAAGGAATGTTGTATGTGAGACCCCCCTTGAAAGTAAATAACTCTTCACTGGGATCTCAGATTTATTCTTCAAAAATTAACGTTGGTTTCTTTTAAACCTGCTTCTCAGGATGATTTACAGTTCATTGTTTGGAAAACTGTTTTACTCATTGTTCTGACCATCTGCAAGGCAAGTCTGAGAGCCGCAACCGCTCATGGTGGGCCAACCCTGTCTGATTTTTCATGAGGACAGGTTTGTGTTTGCAGTCTAATACATCATTGCTGCATAGAGTTGTTTCTGAATTTTCCTTGAATAAAACCATCAGTCTGCCATGTTCTATACTGATCCAAAAAACAATGGAGAAAAGTTTCTGCATATGTTGGATGTACACAGGTAGCTCATATAGTAATTTGACAGAACAAAACCATTTCAGAATGCTGAACTGCTGTTTGTCTGCTCTACCGAGGTTAAGAAATATCAGCATCTGTGTCAGCAAACTACTGCACAATCATTGTCCTCTGCTTTTTTTTGTTACTCCCTTCATAGTAAATCTCTTCCAGACAAGGCTAAGGCTCACTGTACTAGGGCCTTATCCTCTTCAGTGGCATATTGGAAAGGGAATTACGCAAGAAAAATGAAAGAAGCAGCAACCGAGTCTTCTGTTCATACCTTCACAAAGCACTGCAAACTGGATTCCTTTTCAAGGTCTAGTGCAGACTTTGCTAAAACCATTCTCCAGGGGCTCCTGGATCATTATCCTTCCACCTCCCAGGTAAGGTAATCTTTAGGAATCTATCCAAAATGCCACTGAGGCAGTGAGAATGATGAACACACACAGTTGCATAAGTCCTACTTACCTCTAATAGTAGATATTCGAATCCCTCACTGTCTCAGTGGTACCACCCTCCCATCATCCCCCAGATTGTGCATAGCAGAGGTGTGCTTCAACCTCCTCATTTTGATATTTGTTAGAATTGGTTTTTATATGGTACTGTGATTGGCTGCAAATTTACTCTTTTTAGATATTTCTAACTTCAGGTACTTTCCTCCTCCTCTTCGTGGAAGCAAAAAAGCCTGAACTCGCACTTTGATAACTGAAGGCTTCCCTGTCAGGATATGCACAGCCAATCAACTGTCACAAGAAGAGTGAGGGAGGGAATTCTGAGCTTTTGAAAGGTGACCATTCCTGGGTTACATTGGCAGATAACCTACCTACTTTTACACGTAAGTAGGACTTGCACAACTGTACTTAACATCCACAAACTGCAGCATACATGCACACACAGAAACATTAACTACCAGTATACCCTCTGGCCTGCCTATGCATTATCCTTCCCCTCAGCATGCTTGACACTATTGTCATCTGTGGCACACCAGTTCTCACTACTACTCAGTATAACAACTGCCCTTTCACCCTTTAGCTGAGTAATGCCGATCACACAGTGTCTGACATATATACTGTAAGATGTGTTCTTGTTTTAACTTGTTGGATGAGACAGTCATTCCATAACATTTTATTATGAGAAAATTTTTAGTAGAAGGTTTTGCTCCTTCCTTCAAGTTGCCCATTATGGAACTTCCTAACTTGTTTTATTTATTTTGCTCTTGCCATTTTCTGACTCATTTTTGCTTTGAAGAGGAAAAGAATTGAGTAAGTTCTAGGTCCTGTGCCCATTATATTTCTGACACTGTGAAAGGTGTATGGCGGGCTTTACTTGTATGTAGTGCTATGGTAGGTGGATCGGAGACAGTGCTTGGTATATTCCATAAACCATGGTTTCCCAGATGTGCCTCTTACAAAACATAGTATTGAAGTAAAATATATAGTTAAGAATGCTTAATCTCTTTTCCCTGATAGGTAGTATTTTGTGAGGAATCGGTCACTAAAACAATGCACTGCATTGCTGCTGATCTCCCTGTTTAAATATACCATAGGCAATGGCACAGTTAATGGCTTTGTGCACTTGTTTTATTTGTCAGGTAAAGAAAAAATTATTCTGAATTTTCCTCCCCCAGCTCGAACAATTGAGTTCACTTAGTTACCACAGCAACAGTGTTATCCCAGTATCATCATGAATTTCATATCTGGACCAGTTGTGGAACTAATCCAGTAGCAAGATGTGAAGTCTTCATAACCCAAGAAATGGTTTGCTGTAAAGAATTTCTATGTTTACTGCAGACAAAAAAGTATAGTGATGAAAGGCACCAAATTGCTCATTTCAGGCTTGGCGGTAGGGCATCTGGAATTTTCCAAGTGTTGCCCCAATGCATATTGCCTAACTTCTATTAAAACTTACTGTTTGTAGAGACAGCAAATGCTTTTTATTTGAGGTGCATCTTCAGACCCAAACACATATTTCACTGCCAGTTTCTGGTAGCCTAGACTTCTTTCTGAATCTGGGTCATCACTGGTCAAAGGTAAGGAGGTATTTCAGTTCTCCATACATGTAGCCAAGCATGAGTTCACATATTTGCACGGTTACTGTATAATCTTTTTGTCTTAGGATTCACAGATTAGTGTCTATAGTTTGAGAAAAAAATATTAATACTGTATCAGAAGAAAAAAGTAGAGCATGGACGGAATCCCACCAAGTGACAATTTAACATTGTTCTGCACAAAACATGGTAGGTGGAAATTGCAATTTGTTGCAAGAAAAGTGAGATTCAAAATACAGTAATTAACATATACTGTACATGTTTTGGACTAGGTTCTACAAGATGTTGACAAAAACATGCATCAGAGTTGCTGAGTTCTTTACATGTTTTCCACATTTATGACTTTTTATCAGGGTAATGACCAATTACATCATTTAATTTGGGCATGTCCTGGTTGCAGTTTCTTTTTGAATCACACAGATTGGATTTACACTCCTGAAATTAGGATGGACTTTCTTAAATGTTTTTTGATAAATTCTTCATAGTCGCATCAGCATGTTTTACTCATCTTGTAGTAGTAGATGTAAATATGAGTTATAAAGCTTTAAAAAGGTATGCCACAATGAATGTGCAAAATAAAGTTCAGAAACTAATAGGCAGAATTATTATTTTGAGTCAGAAATGTATTGCTACTAAAATGCTGTCTGATTTTGTTTGAGTAAATCTAGCTCCCTAAGGCAACTCTCACAGGTCATTTCACTGCTAACTTGAGTTATCTCTATTTTAATAGCTCCTTGCCTGATGAGAAGAGTAAATCAAGAACAGCCATTGCAGATGGTGACAAATTAGTTGGGAAACCGGATGCAGATGGCATTAACACAGAGACTGGTAATGCAGATCAGAGGAGGAGTAGGGCTCGTGAGCGCAGGAAGGAGGGAAGATCAAAAACTTTTGATTGGGCTGAATTTCGTCCAGTACAGCAGGCCTTTACACAAGAAAAGGACATTACTGCAAAGACATCAAAAAATGTAAGCTCTCATCTCAGGGATACAAGCACTTTGGAAGCAGACTGTGGTCAGCTGGAAAAAGAACGGGCTCGAAGGAGAGAGGAAAGGAGGAAACGGTTTGGAACAGTTGATGTTGTCGATGGTTCAACTACTGATGATATGACTAGGATGGAAATAGACCAGGTTTCAGCATGTCTTGACAGGGTACAGGTAAAACCACAGGATGTTCATGTAGAGATTGAACAGCGGTGGTATCAGGTAGAAACTACCCCACTTCGTGAAGAGAAACAGATTCCTATTGCCTCACTGCATCCTCCTGCAGATGCCAACATACTTCCATCCCAGGAACTGCCACCTCTTCTGAGTAAACAGGTAATTTAACAAGGATTACATATATATAGCTTATCAGATGAATAAGACTGTATGTTGCAGTAGTATATATTTGTTTTATATTTTTCACTTTTATTGATTTGCACTTGGTTGCTTGGTATCACAGTATAGGTAGTTTGTTAATGCATAAAACATTGTTCTTGTTTGGTTTCCAGATACATAGAAGAAAGTGGAACAGAACTAGGTGAAAACAATGAGGTAGAAAAATAGCTGTAAAAACAGTAAAGCAAAAGAAAATTTCTTGGCATTATGTCTTTACTAAAGAAGTATGTGGCAGCAGGGCATAATAGATTATAGGTTCATAGGTAGGTACTAGGCTATCTGCCCGAGGGCATTTATAAGCCTAGCCAGAGTGTGTCAGCTTTCGCCACCCCATTGATTAATTAACTGAGCCTCTGTCAAGAAGAGCCAATGAAGTGATCCCAGGAGTGTATTTTCTGTTACCCAGCCACTCATCAAGGTTTCTCTTGAAGAGTGTTAGTGAGGGGCTCTGCCTAATGTAGTTAGAAATTTTGTTCCAAAGCATGGGGAGTCTCTGTGACAGGAATCTATCCTTCCAGCATATTCTATTTATTGTTGTGGCGAGGTTTAGCTCACTAGAGCGAATGGCTCGCAGTGACTTGGATTTCTTTAGGTGGAGCATGTCCATCAATTCTGAGTTGGACATGGCTTTGTAAGTCAGGCATAGATCACCTCTGAGTAAGCGATATGCGACTGAGTACAGCTGGAGTTTTTCCAGTCGGGCTGCATAGGACATATGTTTGAGGCCAGTAATCCTCTTGGTGAGGTACTTTTGTGGTCTTTTCAGCTGTTGGAAGTGTCTTGTGAGGTACATCCCAGATGGGGCATTGTACTCTATGATGGGTCTGATGAGTGACAAGTAGAGGGGCACTATAACCTCTTTATTTCTAGATGCGAACCCTTTAGTAATTAGATGGGCTACATAGCAGGATTTTGTAACTACTTTGGCAATATGATTGTCAAAGGAGAGATTACTATCTACCTGGGTCCCCAGATCTTTTATTACCTCTTCTGTATTAAGGGGGCTGCCACCTATGTGGTAATTCATGGATGTTTTGTTTTTCCCAAACGGGATGATTATACATTTTTTGGCATTTAGCTTGAGACCATGACTTTGACACTAGGTGTCCGTCTCAGTAAGGCCCTTTTGGAGAATGTCTGTGTCAGTCGGAGAGTCAATTATGTCTCCAAGTTTGCAGTCATCGGTGAATTTGGTTAGCCGTAGTCCTCCTGTGTTTGCCTGTACTTCTGAGAAGTATATGCCGAACAGTAGGGGTCTCAGGACCGAGCCTTGTGGGGACACCAGTTGTGACTGGTTTAGAGTTGGACCTGGAGCCCGCTATTCTTACCGTGTGAGTTCTGTCTGTAAGCCAGTTGGCAACCCATCTCATGACTTAGGGGTTTATGTTTAGGCTGGTGAGTTTTTCTATAATTCCCGAGTGGGGAATGGTGTCAAAAGCCTTGGCGAGGTCAAGGTAGGCTATGTGAACTACCTTTCCCTCATCTATGGCCGTGATGACTGTCTCGAAGAAGTCAACCAGGTTTAGTAGGCATGATCTGCCCTTAACAAAGCCGAACTGGGTCGGGTCAAGTGTTTGGAGGTTCCCAATGTCTTTGTTAATGAGTTCCATGATGATGCGCTCCATAGCCTTGCAGACCAGGCTAGTCAGGATTATGGGGTGATAGTTACCCAGGGTCAGTTGTGGCCCCTCCTTTGTGGAGCGGAATAACTGTTGCTGTGTGCCATTCTATGGGCATGTAGCCTGTGGAGAGGCTGAGGTTGAACAATGTGTTTAGGTGGGGGGTTAGTTTGTGCTTTAGTTCGTGCAAGACGCAGCCTGGGACACCATCTGGCCCCATTTACGCTGTGCTTTTGGCTTTTGAAAGGGCTGTTTTCACCTCTGCATCTGTGATTTCCAGGACACTACACTTTTCTGGTATTGTTGTGGGCCCTTTTGGGAGTGAGAGGGGGGTGGAGTTTGCACTGAATCAATCTGCCAGGATGTTGGCAATATCAGTGGGTTCAGTATATTTTGTGCTATTTTGCACTAGCTCAGAGCATATCTGCGAGTTGCCACTTAGATTCTTGACATAGCTAAAGAAGGCTTTGTGGTTATCTTTTGAATCCTTGGCTATTTTTCTTTCGAAGTTAGCCTTGGAGGATTTTATGAGGGACCTTAGTGTCTTACTGATACTGATCAGGGATGTCTTTCCTTCTTGGGATTTGCTTTTTTTCTGAACTAGTGTCCTCCTTCCATTGTATAGCCTGTTTATGGTAGCGGTCCACCAGACTGTTTTTTTCTCTTAGAGGAGTGAGTCTTGGTTTTCCTAGGGGATGGCACAATCCATGCATCCTTGTAGGTGCTCATAGAGTGCATTTGTAAAGGTTCCTGCATCTTGGACACTGTTATCCTTTAGCGTGGAGGCTTTGAAACTTACCACCTCTGTCTTAAGCAAGGTGAAGTTTGCTATAGAAAAGTTTTTCACTGTGGTTTCCTTGGTTGGAGGTGGTGGTGTGGTGTGGACATCCAGAGTGATTAGTTTATGGTCTGATCTAACCAGTGACAGGTTGACCTCTGGTAGGGGAGTTTACCAGCTGATTCAGGACATTTGAGTTGATAAATTCCAGGAAGCGCTGGACCTGGGAGTTTGTACTAGAGTAATTTTCCCAGTTAACGGTAGGGTAATTGAAATCGCCCAGTATCAGGGTGTTCGGTAGGACCTTTATGTTTTTCTTTAAAATTAACTTTTTGGCGCCAAAAGCTAACTTTATGTATCGGCTATTTGTGGTTTTGGGATACATCTATAACTTACAATGGTAGTAGTGTTTTAGTATGGGTAGTTTAACATTTAGGTGCAATATGTGATTATTGGCCATTTTAACTATTTTAGTTTTCTTAGTAGCTTGCCAACCCAGGCAAGTATATATATAAAAAAAACTTTGTATATATAAAAACTAAAAACTTTTTATAATGCAATATGTCTTTAAAAGTGGTGTAGTTTCATCTAGCGCTTTTGGCGCCAAAAAGTTAATTTAAATGTTGTAGGGTCCTGTTTGTATTGTTCTGATGAAGCTTGCTGTTGAGCAAGTGAAAGCGCTTAACCATTGGATTTGTTTGAATATTTGTCCATTAAAACCTTCTGTTTTTATGCAGACTTCAGCTGTAATTATTTTACATCCTATTTTTGGTTGGAACTGCTGATTTTAAGGAGTTGGCGTCTGAAGACACAGAGACAGTAAGCGTTCTTCCATTTTTGTTGAAAATTCTAAAAGTTGTTTCAGCTACCAAGGATGCACAGAGAAAATGGCAGGACTTGATCACTCAAGGATTGTTCAGTGACTTGATGGCTTTGAAGCCTCATCGGGCTCATCATTTCCTGGACCCCCTTGGTCCTCTACCCCCAAAAGGATAAGGGGCCCTGAGTCGAGGATTCTGACTTTGATGCTGACTCCTTAGCCTACTCCTATTTACCTTCTCCTTTAGACTGTGGGGTGGAGGCAGAATCTATCAGTCCTGACTTTCCTTTGAAGACATGGGTCCTGCATATGATGGAGCATTTCAGATGGAATTGCTGCCTGGTATCAGATGTCCAGAAAAGGTTATTATGCATTGCTACAAATGGACTGTCCTAAACCTTGTGCTACCCCTCCTGTATTGAATGCTGTAATAAATACTTTCTCTGCCACTTCCCTGGCACCAGACTTCCAACCTCCAGCTCCCAAGAAACCTGACAGGTTCTGTAAGATGCCAAATGCCTGCAAGCTCTTTTACAAGTGTCTTTCGTCTGATCCAGCAGTGATTTCTGTGTGTACTGATAAGCCTTCTCGACTGTTGCCCTCTTCCAGGCTCCTTCCCTCAGATAAAAACAGTAGAACTATGGAAAGGATTAGTAAGAAAGAATACACTTCTGGTACTTTAGCCTTTAGTGCTATCAGTTAACAGACCTATATGACAAGATTTTTGTCTCCTCTTTCCCAGATTGGGAAGATTGTTTCTGATGTGCCTGACTCTGAGGGTAAGGCCTCAGATCTGTCCGTACTATGTTCCACTTCTCTCATGTTGCCCATCACTCTATAAAATACAGCTATTTATGCATCTGATGCCTTCTGTAGGGCTGCTGCCTTCGGCTCTTTGATGATGCACTGTTCTTGGCTTTGTTTTCAGGACTTGCCAGATGATGTCAAAGCAAAACTTCTGGATGCTCCTCTGAATAACCAAAATTTGTTTGGTACTGCTCTGACAGAACTTTTTGAGACCTTGCAGGATCAAGGAAGGCCATTAAAGATTTGAAGCACCTCTTTGTCTCACCTGTTCCCAAGTTTCAGAGGAGCTGTCCTAAAAAGACTGCATTTTTGTATAGACTGCCTAGACAGTCTTCAAAGTAAGAAGGCTCCTAGGCATGTTTTTTCTGATGTGCCTACTCAGACGCCTAGGCCCAAACAGCAGTCCTTTCCTGACAAGTCTGCAGCCATCTGACTTCCCACCCTCCCATCTTGTCGGCCAGGTTCTCTTGACCCACAGGCTTTCCCTATCATCTACCAGTTTGGCAAAAGATCACCACAGACTCTTGGGTTCTATACATTATCTGGCAGGGTTACTTTATGGCCTGGAAAACCCTTCTCTTAACCTCCTACAAAACAGCTTCTTCATTTTCCAAGGGTATGCTGAGTCTGTTAGATGGAGTACGAGTCATCTGGTTCCACAGACCGAGAGGGATTTAGGGTTTTATTCCAGAATGTTTCTGGTCCCCAGAAAAGGGGTCTTTGAGAGCTGTCCTAGACATAGTGCCATCCTTCCAACAGCTTTTTGTTCAGACTCTTGTTTCCTGGGTTGCTTTCCCAGCCCTTTCTAGATTTCCTGGCTCTAAAGGACACCTACTTTCATATTCCTATCCATACTCTGTTCAGGAAATATTTGCATTTATTTGTTTCTTCCTCTCATTTTCAGTTATTTGCTTTGTCCTTTGGGCTTTCCACAGCCCCAGGGGTATTCAGCAAATGCCTAGCTCCAGTAGATGCCTTTTGCAGGCTTCAGTTCATTCAGATATTCCCTTATCTGGACAACATATTGCTTCAGGCTGGATCCCAATCCAACCTGGTGAGGGATCTTCATTTTACCCAAGTTTCTGTAACACAGGCTAGGGTTCACTGTCAAACATCAGAAGTCAATGTTGACTCAATCTGAGGATCACATTTTTCTAAGCTGCAGGATGCAAACTGTTGCAGTGCTAACCTCCATTCCGGCCTACACCCTCACAAATTATTTTCCTTCCCTGCTTCCCCTGTCCTGTCTCCCAGCCAGGGAGTTTCTCAGGGCTTTGGGATTTATGGCTTCTGCTATCCACATGCTTCCCTGGGCCAGGCTTCATATGAAGAAGTTTCAGTGGTACCCAAGATCAAAATAGCTTCAACACTGCCTCCAGCATAGGCGGTCTAGTTCCTCTGCTCTCTTGTCTCAAACTGGAATTTTACTT
>NC_056746.1:223668501-223692730 GCF_019279795.1 Protopterus annectens
TTAGCTTTGACTCCAGCCTTTGCCTGGTGATGTTAAGGCTAAGCTGATGGATGCTTCTCTAGATAATAAACATTTTGGTGTTGCTGCTGCTGAGCTGTTTAAGTCCCTCCAGGAAAAGGGTAAGGCTTTACAGGATTTGAAACATATTTTTGTTTCAGCTGTTTCCAAGTTTCAAAGGAATTACCTTAATAAACCTGCTTTTGTCTGCAGACATTGTCACCCTCCCCCAGAGGAAAGATGTGTGGTAGAGTGTCTCCTCCTAAGTCTTTTCAAACTCCTGAAGCTCAGAAGCCTCCTTTTCCAGACAAGCCAGGTGCTATCTGACTATCCTTGCCCCTGTCTTCACTGCCACATTCCTCTTTCTGTTTGTCTTTCCGTGTCCCTTCCTGTTTGGCTAAAGATCTCTCAAGATTCTTGTGTTCTATCCAGAATTCAGCAGGGGTGTTATATGGTTTGGTAATCTCTTTCCCCTTTTTTTGGGCATTCCTCAGCCTCCTCAGGAACAGCTGCCTCTTTTTTCCAGAGGTACTTTGGGGCCTGTTGTCTCAAGGAACAATTCGAGAAGTTCCAACTCTCAAAGGGTGGAGGGGGATTGCTCCAGAATGATTTTGGTCCCCAGGAAAGTAGAATGCGCCTGGAGACCCATTCTGCAACTGTCTCAGCTAAAACCTTTTTGAAGGTTCCTTCCTTTCAGATGCTAGCCCTTCAAACCTTGTTTCCTATTTTTTCTTTCTCAGCCTTTTCTAGTTTCCCTGGATCTAAAGGATGCCTATTTCCATATCCCTGTTCATCCCCTTTTCAGGAAGTTTTTGCATTTCTCCTTTGCTTCCTTGCATTTTCAGTTCTCTTTTTTGCCCTCTCTATTTCCCCATAGGTCTTCACCAAATGCCTTTCTCATGTGATTGCTTTGTGCATATTGAAGGCCATCCAGCTCTTCCCTTACCTGATCAACCTTCTCATTCAGGGCTCTTATATGGAGATTTTGCTTCTGCATCTTCACTTTACTAGTTGTCTCATGCAAAGCCTAGGCTTTATAGTGAATTTCCCAAAATCATTCCTGAATCCTTCTCAGGGTCATGTTTTTTCTAGGATGCAAGTTCCAGACTGTTCCAATGCTGGTGCGTGTGCCTCTTTCCAAAGCTTTAACTCTTATTGCTTTCTTTCAGTCCCTTCTTCCCCTGGACTCCATTATAGCCAGAGAGTTTCTAAGGGCTCAGGTATACATTGCTTCCACCATTCCTATGCTTCTTTGCCCAAGCTTCAAATGACAGAGCTCCAGTGGTTGCTAAAGCCATTCTGGCTTCAACATTCTCATCCTTTGGATTTTACAATTCCCCTCTCTCCCTTGCCCCAAGCTGGAACTTCAGTTGTGGATTCATCATTTGCCCCTCAACACTGGACTTTCTTTTCAACCTCCAATTCCCACTGAGGAACACCTTACAGATGCCTCTGACATGGGATGGGAGGTCTCATTCGGTCATCTAAAAGTGCAGGGCCTTTTGTCTCCATCAAAAGAATGACCACATCTGTATCAGAAAGATGAGAGCTCTTCTGGTGCTTCAGGCTTTTCATTCTTTTTTCTTCAGAGACAATAATACAGTGATGTGGTACGTCAACAAGCAGAGGGAGACAAGATTTTATCTCCTGTACAGACTAGCTCTTCAGGTTTGGTATCTAACTGGTCCAGTATCAGGTGATCTTTCAGGCAGGTTACATTTTTTCTAATCAGAACATTGTGGCAGATTCTGTGAGCAGGTCCATAACACAGACTCATGAGTGGATGCTTCACAGAGATGTGTTTCTGGACATTGTCTTCCAGTGGGGTATTGCTCAAGTAGATCTTTTTGCATCACCTCTGAACAGACAACTTCCACTCTTTTGCACCAGAGTCCCATGTCCTCTGGCTTGGAAGATGGACACCCTCTCTTTTTCTTGAAAGGGGATGTTTCTTAATGCCTTCCCTCCCTATGCTCTCATTCCAAGGGTCGTGTTCAAACAAAATTTTGTTGGTGACTCCCTTTTAACCCAGACAGCATTGGTTCCCATTGCTTCTGCATCTATCCAAGGGCAGTCATCACAAGTTACCTTACATGGTGGACCTACTTGCATAAGATAAGGGGTCTCTCATCTATCCCCACTTCAACACTCACCAACTGACATTGTGGGTGATAAGGTTTTGATCCCTTTTAGGCACCTTTTATTTTCTGTGGACGTACTTTCTGTTTTGCAGCAAGCCAGGAATCCCACTGCCAGAAAATCGTATTTATCCAAATGGAAGAGATTTTCTGTCTGGTGTCTTTCTTGTAACATGGATCCACTTATTGAGAAAGTTCCGTTGGTTCTGTCTTACTTGTGTGAATTATTCAATGCTGGGTTGGCATACTCTTCTGTTAAAGACCACCTGTCAGCTTTTTCTGCTTGGATGACTTTGACTTCTAGATTTGAGGTCAAACAGTTTCTTAAAGGCGTCCTTCACATTAGGCCACCCAGGAAACCTATTCCTCTTTCCTGCGACCTTAGTTGTGTTTTGGAAAAATTGACTCAGGCTCCTTTTCAGTCTGCAGCTTCAGTTTTCTTACAGTATTGTTCTTGGAAGTCACTTCTTTTGGCCATTACCTCTGCCAGATGTGTGCAAGCCCTTGTGGCTGTTCCTCCTTTTTTGGTCTTTCATAAAGACAGGATATCTCTTCATACTAATCCTTCTTTTATGCCCAAGGTGATTAATGAGTTGTCTCTTAATCAGTCTGTTCATTTGCCCACTTTTTTCCCTTTCCACAGTCTGCTATTGAGAAGGTTCTTCACACCTTGGATTTGCATAGACAACTTGGATGTTGTGTGGATAAAACTAAAGCAATTCGTAAATATGAGCAGCTTTTTGTTTCCTTTCATCCTAGGTCTTTAGGTTTGTTTGTTTCCAAGCAAATCATTTCTTCCTGGATATCTAAACCCATATTTCCTTTTGTTTTTCCTTTCATAGGAAGATATTCCTTCTGCTGGGCTCATTCTACTAGGGTTGTGTCTTCTTCTGGTGCCTTTTTTTTTTTTTTTTTTCAAACATTTGAATCCTAATTCTATTCTTGAGGCAGCTACTTGGACGTCTGTGCATACTTTTACCTAGCACTGTAAGTTGGATGTTGTTTCTAGTGCTAGAGCCAATTTTGCCAGTGCAATCCTACATTGTTTTCATGAGGGCTGTGTTGGTCCTTCCTCTCCCAACTTCTTCCTGAGCTTTTGTACTCTCCCTGTTGTAAAGAATATTACAACAGTGATATGGAAGGACATAGTGCAGTTGTGTAAAATCTTACAATAACAGTAGATGTCCTTTTCTTCACTGTTGCAGTATTCACTCCTCCCCTCCTCTGTCTGAATGTACTGTCATTCTTCCTGGGGCGTTTCATTTCTGAGAGTGACACATTCGTACATCAGCTCTTTGCCCTTCATCATGTGCAGGGAGCATAGGAGTGACATTCAGCATAGATATTATAACTTAAAGGCTTTTGTTTACTGGTCAGACCATGGGCTACCCTTGGCAGGGGATCCCTATTGTAAAGAATACTGCAACAGTGAAGAGAAAGGCATCCACTGTTATGGTAAGATTGTACACAACTGTACTTTCTCTGTTAAAATAGTACTAAGAACATCAAAATGTTACCTTTTGCTGAGTTTGTATTCTTATTTTTGGACTTGCAGCTGGATCAGGCACAGAAGGAGCTCACAAGCCTTTATGAAGAAAACCGTTTGCTGCAGGAGAATTTGAAAGTTGCCCAAGAGCGAGAGCAGAGTGCCCGGGATGGCTATGTCTTGCAGGTACTGAACCTGATGTGATTCCTCAAACCCCTATGATGCTAGAAGTGTGCAAAATAGCCATTGTTCTTAGGAGATTAGGTGATTAAGCATGTTTTCCTTGTATATGTGGATGTGTGTGTGATGTACGTTACATTTCTTGCATTCCTAAATTTGACAGTTAACAGGATACAGCAGTTGTCTCAGCAATGATTTGATTTATTTTTGTAGGCCATGTCACTAGTAACTTTTACTTGTCAGTTACTAGTATCAGAACACAACCTCCTTGTCTCAGAGAGAAGTCACCACCACCTTAATGTTACTTATCTAGTGGCAGTCAATTCCACAAGTCTAAAAATTCCATGCCATCCTCACTTCTTTCCTCCTTTACTGTAAACCATTTTGATAGGTGTTTAAAAACTGCTGTTGTTGCCAGGAAGCTGTCATGTTTTACTTTTATTTTTTCATTTAATATTTTTCTTTTCTTTTGTTTCACTCAAGGTTAATAACTGACCAGGTTGGTCTCTCTGCCGGGTCTTAGACTATCATGTTCTAACTTACTAGTCTGGCCAGAGGTTCAGCAGGGTACTGCTCCCAGCTTCACCATTGGCCCAGGATGAATATCTTGCATAACTGGAGTAGCAGGTCAAAAAATGATTGCCCTCGGGTGTAGTGAATAACTTGTGGGAAAACAAGCTCTTGGACTGATCTGGCCAGGTGGACAAAACAGGGACAAGAAAAGGCTTTTTGGCATTGTCAGTATTTCATAATTCACAGATATTGGTCTCTCTCTTTAGCATGTTGTAGCTCATCTCTTTTGGAGAGATGGTGATGGGTTTGAAGTCCAATATCTCAAACTCTAGACCTCAAGACCATTGATGAGATATCCTGAAAGAGGGGGATCAGATTAGAGCACTTCTCAGGCCATGAAAATGTTTTAAGAGTATACATTTCATCAGTAAGTACATAGCTGAATGTTTTTATCATTGGTTTCACAGCAAACACAGCTGCAGCAAATAGTAATATTACCCAGACCCATACCCTTATCACCACCCCTGTAAACAATCAGCCCCTTGTGTATGATTTTCCAAAGTGTGCCTAACAAAGTTGATTTTCTGCTGCTGCTTACATGCTGTACAGTGTCCTGTGGTTTTTCTCTGATTGTTTCTGTAGAGATGCTGCCATTTTTAATTGTCCTTTATGAAAATGTAGACCATTGTATTTGATCTCCCCATTTTAATGGCATTTGAGTGTCTCAATTTTTCCCTCAAAATGAATTATCCATTTTTTTCTAAAAGGCAAAATTCCATCCCATTTAAAATCTAGGACAGGAAATGTGGATTTATGTCTTTTCTATTGGGGTACCTTTGCTCTCATACAAATATAGCCTTCAGCATTTTTTGTATACTTCTGATCTTTCAAAGAATGCCTCTGCTCCCCCCCCCCCTTCAGTAACCCAGTTCATGTAGGGGGCAAATATTGTCAGTGTCTTATCTTCCAAGAAGAAATGCAGAAGATGAGAGTGAGAATGGCATGGGTGGATTTGGGACTCTTACATCTTTTTTTTTTTTAACAAGAAATATCTTTATTGAATTATCACTTGTGACATGGGCAGTAATTCATTGAATTATCAATCTTATTTCGAGTTTTTTGTATATGGGGAAGGTCCCTGTAGTGCATGTCCTTAAATTCCATTTAGATGACTGTATTTTGAATTAATTTGCACCTTGCAAAGCTAGAAGTAACATAGGAAATGAAACTTTAAGCACTGTTATTTGACAGCTCAGCGGCTAAGATGCCCACCTCACAGTTTCAGGAGCCAGGGTTCAGTTCTTACTTTTGGTTACCATTTGTGCACGCTTCCTTTACCTATGCATGAATTTTTCTGAGTACTCCAGTTTCCTTCTACTTCTCTAAAACAGGCCAGTTGACAGGCTGCTGTAAAACGCCCATGTTTACTACATTTGGCTTTGTGCCCTAGGTCATAACTGAAGTCAACCCAAGCCAGACCAGCATACTTGTCCATTTAATTAAATTATTTATAAATCCCTCCCCTTACATATATGCTTGAGAATATCTTTATGGCAGCCTGATGCACATTTGTTTTTACAGGTTTGCTATCTACCTGTGATCACCCTTTTACTAAAGGAATGCATTTATAGCATTGTAATGCTACTTTGATCAGTTCATAATAATTAATATTCTTCCTGCACTCCATTAACACAAGAGATTACATGAAACTGAATCATTTTTCTCCATTTGTTTCACTTCCCTTGACAATGTGCAGAATCTTTTACCTGTAAAAAATAGTGCTTGGGCAGAAAACTCAATAAGAATTTCATCTGTGCTGAGGATGCTTGCCCTTGCCAAGGCCTTTGACACGGTCCTCCATGCTGGGATGGGTTATCTTATCAAGGCCATCCAGATGACCCTGGTTTGATTAGAGGCCCTGGTGTCTGAGGTACTGGCAAATAGAGATCGACATGCCCAGGGGGGGGGGGTGTGAATTAGTCTTGGCATTCCCCATGGGTAGACATGGACCAAGAGCGGAGCAGCACTCTGATGTAACAGGCAAATGCTGGTGAGGGAGGAATCAAGGGATAGCTCATGAATGGGGAAACAAATTCCCCAGTGAAAGCAGTTAACAGCACAACCCCTACAGGATGCTCCTAGGTTCTACTTCAGCCTCTGTCTTAGAATGAAAATAGTCCTGGGGTTGTAGGAGAGGGTGGTAGACCTGGCAGTAGATGAGGGCACTGGATTAACCCAGAAAGAATGAAGCAAAAAGTAGGGGGGAGACTGTCAGCTTATTCCTGTTTTTGCATCTGGGTTTTGCCCAGAAAGTCCCACTGGTCTTTCATGTTTTCCCTTCCAGTGGGCACTGTTTTGCGAAAAGTGGGAATATTCAATTTATTATTTTAAGTGAAAGTTTGGTGCAGTAAATCTTGTTCTGTTTTTGTAGCTATTAAGAATTTGGACAAGGGAACATTTTGGCCTGGAAATTATTTATTATGCGTATGCACATGATACTTAATGACTTATGTACATATTTCAGTGTTTTGAAATTTCTGAAGTTACCTTGAAATGTATTGCATATGTCCAGTATATGTCTGACAAAAAAACATAGCTAAGTCACCTAGCATCCTCTATAGCTCCCTAGATTGCCACCCCTCAACTGGTCTCCCACCTGTCTATGCCATTGTAACTGGGACATACTAAAAATTGTCCTCTAGAGAGAGCAGAAGTTACCTTAGGGGGTGTCTGCCACAACATTTAATTTAAATAATTAAAACAAAATTATATTTCTTCTTTAAGTAAACAGTTTGTGTCATGTGCTACTTTAGTATGATACACACGCATTGTGGATTTAAATGCTGAAACTTTACTGTGGGATTTAAACATTGAAAACTGCTTGCTGCCATGAGAAAGACGAGCAAGAGTGAGCCTTTCCTTCGGTAGGTAAGTGTGCTACAGAACTAATCCGACATAGAAGGGCGTGTGTGCTTATGCCCATATGTGTAAAAGGCCGTAGTTAGGGATGGTAGTATAATTAACTTGCTTAGGTTCAAACCCTGTATCTTGGTTACAGGAATGAACAGCTTGAATCCTGAGAAGGTCACCAAAACAACGGATGAGGGCAAAATGGTTCACACTGCCTACCTTGACCTGGCCAAGGCATTTGAAACAATACCCCACTTGGGCATTGTTCACAAACTCAAGATGTTAGGTACAAACCTGTATGTAACCGGTGGATAGCCAGTTGGCTCACAGACAGGACCCAGAAAGTTAAAATTAGGGAATCCACCTCTGCAAAGAGGCCAGTCACAAGTGGAGTCCCTCAGGGATCAGTTCTTTGAACACTTCTTTTTGGGATTTACTTCTCTGAAGTCAAGGCTAATGTCAGTGGTCTCTGGCTAACTAAATTTGCAGATTAGGAGCTGCCATTGGATCCCACACCGACAATTTTCTCCTGGAAGGGCTGACGCATACAAACAACTGGTGTCAGAGCCATGGACTAAAACTAAATGCCAAGAAATGCATAATAGTATCCTTCGGGAAGGTATCCACCCGTGATAAGTATCATATTGACAGCACACCCGTTAAGAGTTGACCCAGTAGTCAGGAACTTGGGGACACACACAGACAGTAATCTAGCCTTTGACCATCCCATGTCTACAGTAGTGAGGAAATCATTCTGTGTTGTACAACTTATTAATAAAGGTGTTGCATCTAGGTCCAAGGAAGTCATTGTTCCACTGTATTCAGCATCCATCAGACTTGTCATTGAGTGTAGTGCCCCCAAAAAAATGGAACATCCACAGAGGTTCCTCACTAAAAGAATACAGCAAGTAAGTAAGTAAAATGTCCTATGCAGACCTCCTCAAGCCCTGTCCCCTGTATTCTGTCTCCTATAGGCTGTTGATGGGAGATCTATGCGTGGCATATAGGCCATTATCAGATACCACTCTGATAGACCTGCAAGCATATAAGCAAAACAAACAGCTCCAGAATAACCCATTATAAAGACTTAAACCTTGCCTGTGATATAAATAGGACCTCCTGGAGAGACAGGACCCCATTTCAGAATATTTCAACCATAAAAGGCCACTCAGACTTCTGTCATTACAATCCACCAATATCAGTCAATGTGCACAGTCTTTGCAGGAGCAAAGGTCACTACCCCATCTCTGGAATAGGCTCCCCATCCATGTGAAGCTCCTTCCTAACCCATTTCAAGTGTAACGTGGGACATTTGGATGGAGAACAGGAAAGCCGTCCCTAGCTTGGCACATATGTCTCTAGTGGATACAGGTAACCTGGAAATGGTTCATCACCCAGGCCCCTGCTTTTAAATGTGTCATCTCCCAAGCCCCTGTTTGCACTTTTCAAGGGTACCAGAACATATCAGATTTGGGATGCATGGCTAGGCTTAAAAAAGCCCCTGCAGTCATTAGCCTAGTAAACATCTATGAACCAATAAACATCAACTACTAGACTGCTCAGTTAGTCATCAGGGGCATTTTTCAAGGAATGTGAGTTTGAGTGCATTTTCAAGGCACTGCGAATTCAAGGGAAGAGAAGATTACTGTTGCTCATGCTAAGTCTGTTTTCAGTGTGCAGCTGTTTTGTTTAACAAATGTCCATCTGTGTTTGAGCTGTAGAAATTAAAAGCAGTGTCGGTAGCACAGCAGGTACTTGCCTTTGGTTTAGAAGGCTGTGGGTTATACTTCCACACCATGTAGATGGATTGCTGATACTGTGGTGCACTTTAAGGGGGGATGGAAATGCGCACTACTGAATTTGTCCTCCTTTGGATGAGACCCCTAGTAACTATGAACCTGCTTTCGATTTACCAGTTGTTTCCTATTGCAGTATTACTGGCTTGCCATTTTTTTTTTATATAATATAGGCAGCTATTCTTCAAGGGCAGCAGGCACTGAATTTCTGGATGAAACACTGACATTTAAAGTTGTCTGTTAACAACAATCTCTTCATTAGTTTCAGATGTCTTTAATGTGGCATTATTTAGATGACTTTTGCTCCTGCAAAGATTGTGCACATTGACTGATACTGGTGGATTGTAATGATAGAAATTTGAGTGGCCTTTTGTGGTTGAAATGTTCTGAAATGGGTAGTTTTGTCATTATTGGTTCTTACATTTTAAATACAAACAGAAAGGTAAGTCATAGAACACATACATGTATGCTTGGTCGTGAAATGTGTGCTAGAGGCCTATGGCTTGAACACAGTCTGATGGTAAACTATATCCTCCACTGGCCAAATGCATATTGTTTGGATATAAGTTTCAGTGTTGTTTCAATTAATGTGAATTTCAAGGGCAGAGAAGTTTACTGTTCATTCCAAGTCTGTTTTCATTGTGAGACTTTATTGTTTTTGTTTAGCAAAAGGCTGTCAGTATTTGTGCTATAAAATTTGAAATAAAAGTTTTAAGTTAAATATATCTGTACTCATTGTAGAAGTCAAGAAAATAGTATGCACACTGAATGGCAGCTAGGGGTTGGGGTGGAGCTGAGGCTGATCCACTACCCTGCCTAGGGGCCCATTTGACCATGATCCTGCTCTGCTTCTAGAAGATGCTGCATCCCATTTCAAGGAAGCATTCCTAAACATGCTGAATAAACGGACCTTCCTCCTTTTCTGGGCATCCCTCAACCTTCTCAGGAATACTTCCTTTCTTCCCAGAACTACTTCAGGGCCTTTTGGCACAGGCAGCATTCAAGCTATGCCCCCAGGAAGGAAGACACCTTGAGACCCTTTCTGGACCTCTGTCGGCTCAACACGTTTCTGAAGATCCCTTTCTTTTGGATGTTATCCCTTCAGACCCTGTGTCCTCCTCTTCTCCCTCAGGCTTTTCTGGTCTCTCTGGATCTCCAGGATGTTTATCTTCACATCCTGATTCATCCACTTTTCAGGTAGTTTTTTCATTTCTCTGTTCTCTGCTTTGCCTTTTTGGTCTTTCTACTACCTCAAGGGTTTTCACTGAATGCCTCACTCTTGTGATTGTTTTTTTTCAGAATGAGAGGGGTTCAAATCTTTGCTTATCTGGAAGACCTACTCATTCAGACTTCCTCCCCTTACACCTTGTTTTTGCACCTTCATTATACTGTTTGTTTTTTGCAAAGCCTGGGTTTTGCAATAAACTTCCAGAAAATGTGTTCCAGTTCCTTCTCAGGATCATGTATTTCTCGGCTGCAGGCTCCAGACCACATCCCTATGCTGGCTTCCTTGCCTTCTTCCAAGGCTTTTTCTTTACTCACCTTTTTTCACTCCTTTCTTTTTCTTTGGGTTTCAGTTAGAACCAGGGAATTTCTAAGGGCACTAGGATTCATGGCTTCCACAATTCCTATACTACTTCTAACCAGGCTTCATATGAGAAAACTACAGTAGTTTCCAAAGCCAGTATGGCTCCAACACTGTCATCCTCTAGATGTTCTAGTCCTTCCTCTTCCATGGCTCAAACTCAAGCTTCATGGGTAGATTCATTAATTGTGTCAACCTAGGACTTCCTTTTCAGCCCCTAGTCCCTTCTCAGGAACTTTTCTCAGATGTCTCAGACACTGGATGGTTAGTTTTAGTCCCCTCAAGGTCCAGGGTCTCTGGCCCTCCTCATCATAGGTCTGACCACATCATTATCAAGGAGATGAGAGCTCTCCTTTTCGCCCTTCAGACCTTTCATTCCTTTTTTCTTCCAAGGCCTCTCAAAATCTTTACAGACAATGCCACAGTGGTGTGGTACATCAACAAGCAAGGGGGGGGGGGGGGGCACGGTCTTACGTTCTTTGCAGACTGGCTGTTGAAGTTTGGGATCTAGCTGCCCTGTATCAAGTGACTGTTCAGGCTGTATACATTCCTTCATAGGAAACTATAGTGGCAGAGTCTCTGTGCAGGTCCAAAACACCGGTTCATGAATGGCTTTATTTTATTTAACATTTGTTTACTGGGAAAGTCCAACTGGACACAGGTCCATTTTCATTGGAGCCCTGTGGAGAAAAGCTCCAACAATATGAAAAACAAACATTATATCACAAGAAAATTACAGAGTACAGGTCAACAATGAAAACTACACATTGCAAAATATAAATAACCGAAAGAGATGACACATTAACAATTTTAACAAAATTTGTACATCAAAGAGTATACAGTATTATACAAACTAGACTAGCAAAGCACAGTATATTTTTGAGGAAGACTTGAAATGATTTGAGGCAGTAGAGTGGTTCTATATTATAAGCTTGAAAGCTTAAAAGAGCAAACCCTCTTTTATCAAGCTGTAAACATTGAAACCACTAAATAGCAAAGACATGGAATAGCGATTTTTCCCCCCAGGGGAAAAAAACAAACAAAAAAGACCCCAAAACAAATGCAAACACAAAATAAAGTGGGGGGGCTTCTCACTCCACACCCCCCTACTTAAATATACCAACTATGAGATCGCAACACAGTGGAGGAAATGGCTAAGTCCAGAAAACAGCCCAGTGATTTTTTTCCCTGGGAAAAAAATTGCTTTTCTGTCTCTCTGCTATTTAGTTGATTTGATGTTTACAGCCCGACAAAAGAGCGTTTGCTCTTTTAAGCTTTTGCACTTATAATATAGACCCTAATAGAGTAGCATATGTATTAGGTAGATTAGCATAGTATGATATTTTTGAGGAAGACTTGAAATGATTTGAGGTAATAGAGTAAGTATATATAGAGAAGGAAGAAGAAATAGTAGATTAGTACTGTAAAGTGTAGATCTAAAGAAAGTCAGAGGGTGTGTATAAAAATGGATTTTTATATTTGTGAATGTAAGCATTTGTGGATGTTTCACAGAGATGTGTTTTTGGACATTGTCCATCAGTGGGGTAATTTTCAGGTAGAGCTTTTTGCCTTCCCTTTGAATAGACAACTTTTTGTTTTTGCCACCAGAGTCCCAAGTCCTCTGGCTTGTAAGGTGGACACCCTATCATTTTCTTGGAAGGGGATGCTTCTGTATGCTTTTCCTCCCCTTCCTCTGATTCTGAGGGTCCTACTCAAGATAGAGTAGGACCCCCCACCACCAAAAAAAAATCTTGCTTGTGACTCCCTTTTGGCTCAGACAGCATCGGTTCCCTCTTCTGCACTTTGCCAAGGGCAGGCATTCACCACTAGTTAGACAAGTAGTCTCTTATCCGTTCTCAATTGTCCACTGTTCAGCTGATATTATAGGTGACTGGGTTTTGATCCCTTTTAGGCACCTTTTTCTGAGAATGTGCTTAGGGTTCTGCAGGAGGGCAGGAAATCCTGTGTGTCCAGATGTAAGAGATTTTATGTTTGGTGCCTTACTCATAACCAGGATCCGTTTTCTGTGGTGATCCCTTTGGTTTATAGGTTTATAGGTTCATAGGTTGGTATTAGGCTATCAGCCCTAGGGCCTATACAAGCCTAGCCATAACAATTCCCTGGTTTATGTGAATTGCTGCATGCTGGGTTAGCATATTCTTCTGTTAAAGTTCACCTTTTAGCTATTTCTGCTTGTCTACCATTAACTCCTCCTCTGGCCTCTAGGTTTGAGGTCACACAATTTCTTAAAGGCATCCTTCATATCAGGCCTCCCAGGAAGCCTTTTCCACCTTCCTGGGACCTTAACTTTGTTTTTGAAAAAGTTACTATGGCTCCTTTTGAGCCTGCAACTTCAGCTTCCTTGCAACATAGTACATGGAAGACTGTTCTTTTGGCCCTTACTTCAGCTAAGAGAGTGTCATAATGCTGGGCTCTTGTGGCTGTTCCTCTTTTTTTTTTTTAGGTTATCATAGGGACAGGGTGTCACTTCATACTAATCCTTCTTTTATGCCCATGGTGATTAATGAATTGTCTCTTATTCGGTCTATTAATTTGCCTTCCTTTTTTCCTTCTCCGCAGTCTGCTATTGAGAAGGTTCTTCACACCTTGGATTTCCATAGACAGCAAATGTATTCTTTAGATAAGACTTAGGCCATTCGCAAGTCAGAACAGCTTTTTATTTCCTTTCATCCCAGATCTCTAGGTTTGGCTGTTAATAAGCAAACCATTTCTTCATGGATCTCTAAGGCCATTTGTTTTTGTTATTCCTTTCATGGGAAAAGACATTCTGCCTCTGTAAAGGCTCATTCTATCAGAGCCATGGCTTCCTCTGGTGCTTTTTTCAAAGGATTGGATATCAGTTCCAGCCTAAAGGCTGCTACTTGGACCTCTGTCCACACCTTTACTAGGCATTACAAATTGGATGTTTTCAGAGAAAGAGCTAAATTTGCCAGAGCTATTATGCATGAGTTTCTTGAGGGCTCTTCTGGGCCTTCCCCCACCCAAGTTTCCTCTTGAGCTTCTGTACTCTCTTTTTAGTAAAGAATACTGCAACACTGATATTGAAGGACATAGTACAATTGTGTAAAATCTTACCACAACAGTAGATGTCCTTGTTTTCACTATTGCAGTATTCAGTCCCTCCGCCCTTCCCCTTCTGCTGTGCTGTTTCCCTTTTTTCTTCTTTTTCTGGATGCTCATGTTCATTCTACTTCATAGGACTGTTGTTCTTCCTGGGGCTTTTCAGTTCTGAGATATGTATGTCCGTATGTCACCTTAATGACCTACGCCTTGAGCAGGGAACATACATCTGATGTATGGCTTCAGTAAAATCCTAAGGCTTTGGTATACTGGCCAGACATTTGAGTACCCTTGGCAGGGAATTCTGTAGTAAAGAATATTGCAACAGTGAAGAGAGGGACATGTACTGTTATGGTAAGATTTTGTACAACTGTACTTTTGTTTGAATCATGGATATTGCACTGTACTAAAACAACAAATTGCCAGTCACACAATACTGTGAGGGCAAAATGATTTGTTTGGGTCCAAGAAATGAGGAAAACTGTTTGAAGAATACCATTGTCTCAGGTAGATAAACAGAATTGGGCACAATGAAAAACTAACAAACAGCCCAGTGATGGAGTGCAAACCTGTCCCTGTACAGTGATAATGTTGCCCTTTGTTCTGGTGTATTATACCAGCAAGGTCCCCTTTGCTAACTTGCTGAGCTACTTAAAGTTCATTGCCTCAGGCACACATGAAAACCAGCAACTGGAGAACTAGTTTCTTTGCTTTTCTTCATTCTGAACTTGTAATATTATATGCACATACCTGTGTGTGTGCTTGGTGCAGCATATCTGCTTTGTAAAGATTTGAGTTTGTATGTTTCCATGAGAAATCTTGACTTGCATGCTGAGAAAAGGAAGTATTTGTTTAATAAGTAGAGTATCTTAAATACTCTTTTTGATCTCTGTAATGAATTTCTGACCAGTAGTTATTGGCAATAAAACAGGTACCATAGAATTTACCAGTGGAAGTTCAGTATTCTTTATTGTAGTGTATTCTGCTTTTCATTATCAACCACCATGGCTGTTTACAAATCATATTATTGTTACCAAATAAGTTCTGCCAGTTAAAAGTCATATTATGTAGCTTTTAGGGAAGAAATGTGATTTCTGTATGTAGACATGAATTAACCTCAGGCTGTCGGTTTTGCTGTTATGACATGATGCTTAATTTGTATAGGTGCAAGAGGCACCAAAATGGCTTTTTGCACACTTCTAGAAAAAAAAGGTTCAAGTATTAAAGTATTCTCTTTATTTTAAACTGTAAATGTTCTTACTGTATTGTGATATTTCGTATTTATGTTCTGGGATGTGTGTGTTTTACTAACCCTTTCTGAATGCTTAATGGGGGTTGCATGATTTGATGTTGTCTAGCATGAACTAACTTAAATTGAGTGTCACATCTGTGGCTTAGATTGCCAGTGTAACTTTTGCACTGGCTGAATCACAAGACTCCAAAGTTGTTAGCTGTGCTTTTTCATTTCTTCACTTGTCACTGAAAGGCATTTTCTTTCCCATCTGAATCGCATGCCCTTGGCTTGTGATCTGTTCTGCATGTCCATATTTTTTTAAATAGTTTTCATACTTGGGAGAGGCTTTTACATTGTATGGACTCCATTAAATACTGCATTTGAGTGGTGTTAACTGTTAATGTATGAAATGTGCATGGCAGAAAAAAAAATTAAAGAATTATGTTGCCACTGTGAAAATCAGTATAGCCTCCTGATATCCCAAGGAATTTATTGTACTTGCAAAAAATAAAACTTTTGACAAGTGCTAAAAGGTGTCTATAGATGTTAATAGGCAGTCTTGTTTTTTACAGTTACTGGTAGTATGGACCGCTTCCTGCCCCACATCTGCCATATCTTCCCTTCATATCTCTGGACTGGTCTAATCTTGTTGATCTAGCTGGTTGCCCTTTTATTTCACTCGGTAATGAAGCTATTATGCTTGTCACCACTGGCCATTTCCAGATATGTCAGACCACAGCAGCAGTAAAGAGGAGGCTGTTGTGCAACTCAGCAGTGTTGTACAGGACAACTGAACAGTTAAGGGTTTATGTAGTCAAAAAGAATGCATTGGTAGCCAGGAATAATTTTGTAAAACAACATTATCTCATCTGTTTGCCCCGTTTAAAAGTGTAATTTTGTATGAAAACTGCATAGCAACTATACCATATCAAAGCTATGGTAACATTTATTACCTAATCTTAAGAACCCCCACAGGATGTTGCCTGAGATGATACATTAAGATAACTGTTGTGTGCAGACATTTCTTGGAGTACACAGTAAACTAATGAATATGAAACAAGTTAATTTATTGTGATTTTTTTCTCTGGTATGGATGCTAAAGTGAGAAGCTTAAATAGTGAGACTGAAGCTTTTATCTGTAAAACTCGGGAAGTTCTGGGATCCTGGACTTCTGACAAGGTGCTGTTTGCACTTACTTGCCCTTAGTAAGCAGTATTACATTGTAATACATATAGATGGATGCTCAGTTAAAGCTTTAAAGTAAATTTTCTCTCTAAAAACTTATCACCTTTTTTTTCTGTTTACACATATACCTCATTGTTTATATCCTGGCACAATGTATTCTATGTGCCAGCCAGCGGTTTGAAGATTGATTTATTTACAACTGTTGAAATTACACAGCCACCTCACTGTTTGTAGCATCTGCTGAAATTATATAGCTAGCTCACCATTTAAATAAAAAAATGAAAATCATAAACAACCAGCTGTATCGATAAGTTCAGCAGACCATGAGCAATGTCTTTTACAGATTTGAAAGTCATGGATGCTGAAGAATAGTCTACTGCCCTCTTATTCAGTTTATTTGCTGGCTTACATTTAATTGACTAATGCCACATATTTTTATTTAAGCATCTATTTCATTGCCCCAAAGAAATTTTATTGCCGTTTGTTTGGATTTGCACTGTGTTAATTAAATGTAAGAGACAATTTATTTGTTAATTACCCTCCTGAACTCCAAGGTCATAAGTACACTGGCCCTGTGAAAATGGCAAGCATGACTTTTGGCAGGTCCCTCATTCCACAGGGTGAAAAAAGTTTGAGGTGAGCATTTAGGCAAGTGCAAGAAGTGGTGCCATTTACAAGGTAAGAGTTGAAAATGGGTCTGATACATGCAACGTTCTAGAGATTCTTTGTTTTTTTTTTTCCCTTTTGTTTATGCACTGGCTATATGCTTCTTCCATGGTACATGACAGTACAATGGAGGCTGTGTCTGTGCATACATACCCACATGCTATCACTCCTGCACATACTTCTGTAGGAAAGCTGAGTGCGGACTTCTTGGTCTCCATATCAGCATCTTGTTCCATCCTTACCCTAAAAGGTTATGGATGATTGTCAGATGCTGTTTCTGGTCTTTTTCTTAAAAGCTTTTTTCGTGCACCTAGAATGCTTGTTGAACCTGGGTTGCCTTTACTAAAGTGTAATACTCTGCCTTTTCACTTTTTTACTTCATACTGTCAAAGCACAGCCTTCTGAAGCTCTTTTTACCAGATGATAGTTGCTGAACCAGTGTAACAAGGCTAGCTTTATTCAGAATGCCAGGCAACACAAGATTAATGTTTTTGCGGAAGATAAGCTCCCACATAACCTTCATGGAGACCTGTACTCCCACACCCACCCCTACAAGATAAGACTGTCAAGGAAGGGAAGATATGTAAAACACTACCATCTCTGAGTTAGCGCAGCCCCAGAGTAGAATGTAATAGTAGAGATGTGGCCTCTTTCATAGTGGTGGGGTACATGGGAATGTGACCCTGCAAAAACACAGAATGTGAAGAATCAGTTGTTTCCATGTACTGTACAGCAAATGCTGTTCAGTATAAGCTTTGATAGTCTGAAATGAATTCCTTTTGATTATGGAACTGAGGTTTGTGTGAGGAAATAAAATGAAAAAAATGAGAATAGTAGAGGTTGTCAGAAATGAAAAAGCTCAGTTTGAAGCCTTGGAAGTGCTTCCAAGAGTAATTTAGACTTTCTTTAATCACTTTACCAAAAGGTGTGACACTCAGTCCAGTGCGAGAGGAGTCTTACTAATCTACTGTTTAATCAATTTTTTTAAGACTGAGGTGGATGCATGGGAGGAGCTGAACAGACTTCATCAGGATCAGCAGACTGAGCCTAATGCTATACAGCAACATCAGGAGCTGAGCGGAAAACAGCTTAATTCTCTGAAGCACAGCTGTGGGAAGGCAGAAAATCAAATTAAACAGCAGGAAGTTGAAATTCAGAGGCTGAAATCCAAGCTGAGTATTTCTCTCTCTGAAACTGTAGTCAAAGAGCAAGCACTGGCAAAACTGGCGAGTGTAATGAAACTGGAAAAAGACAAGTCAAATGAGTTGTTTGAAGAACTGCAGCATAATGAAGAAATATTGCATTCCCAGTTAAATGATAGTGAAGAAAGACTGAAAGCTGCTGAAAACTTGCTTCTTGAAAAGACTCAAGCGTTTAGAGACCTTGAAAGACAATATGCATTGCAGAGAGATTATCAGAAAGAAGTTCAGAGACTTCAGGAAAAAAATTCTGATCTCACTGAGCAGCTTACAATAAGTGAACAATCCCTTGTTTTTAAAGAAGAGAGATTTCAGATGGAGTTTAAACTTCTTCAAGAAAATTTTGAGAGAGAAAAAAACACATTAACAAAAAACCTGAAGGAATCCAAAGATAGACTCAAAGATTATGAAGCCAGATTGCAGGACACTGAACAAAAGATAAAACTTTTGCAGAATTTGTTGTGTTCAAAACCTGAAAATAGTCAGTTAGTTCAGCAGCTTGAAGAACAGCTTGAAATAAAAGAGGGAACTATTCAGAGCCTTAACGAACATATCCAAGAAATTAAAGAAGAGAAAAACGAGCTTGATTTTAAGTACCAAGAAATACTAAATCAACTAACAGACACAGATAGTGAAGTGGCCAAACTGCAGACCAGGTTGCAGTCTCAGGAGACAGACTACTATAATCTCGAACACAGTTATGAAAAAGTGTCTGAAGAGTTCCAGCAGGTTCAGAAAATGGTGCAGGTAAAGGAAGAAGAGCTAAAACAAGTGAAAGAGATGTATGGGAAAATGATTGAGAAGAAGAATATAGACCTTAATGAAGCTCTTATTAAAATGGTAGCTTTAGGCAGCAGCTTAGAGGAGACTGAAAGTAGATTGCATGCAAAAGAGATGTTGTTGACAAAATGGGAATGTGCTGAATCTGGGCTTGTGTCTGGAGGGAAGGAAGAGATGAGCAATAGGCTACAAACTGCTGAAAACCGCATAACTGAGTTACAACAACACATACAGACTCTTCAGTTGAGTTATGATGAGCTCCAGCAAATACATATTAAACAGCAAAAAGAAAAAAATCAAAGTTTGGAAAGTTTACACAAGAAACTATTTCTAAACTCTACAACTAAAGAGATAAAAGATCCATTTAATCCAGTGCAGCTTCCATGTGAAGATGTAAAAGAAAGATTTATAAGCTCTGACGCAGGTAATGATTGTACTAAAAGACAAAGAATAAGATTCTCATGCATCCAGTGTCAGAAATACCTGCATCCTGAAGATCCAGACAAGAGGTGGACTAGGATTTCTTCACATGGGTCTCAGGCTGTCTCTTTTTCAGGAAACAATGCATCATCTGAATCATCAGCCCACTGTATTCCTTCTGAAATGAATAACTCTGATGAATGCATTTCTGTCATCCATTCATTAGAAGTAAAACTTCACGTAGCCGAGGAAAAACTAAAAGAAGTAACACTGGAACTTGAAAGCCAGCAAAGTCAGAAGAATCATGAAGTTCTTATGAAGTTGCATTCCAAGTGTGTTAAGACAGAGTCTCAGTTAAGAGAACAATTGCGGGACTGCTTGACAAGAGCTGACAATTTGGCACAGCAGGCAGATTCAGAAAAAATTGAAAAACTCAGGTTACTTGAGGACAACAGCAGCTACTTAAAAGATATTCAGGGTAAAAATAATCATACCTTATTTTGTTTAGAAACCTGCAGGAAGAAACTGCAAGTACTGATGGAATGCAAGGACAACAAGGATGCATTATTCTTCCAAACTTTGTCTGATATTAAAACAAGCTTGGATAGTGTAATTGTATTTTTAAGGGAACCATGTGATTCCTATGGACACCAGAAAGTTAACAGCTTTACAACACATAACTGTGCTGAAAAAATGGAGGATAGTGTTTTTTATGAACTTGAAATGCAAGAAGATAAACTGAAATTATTTACAGAGCATTTAGCATTTGAAGCATCTGTATTATCCAAGATGGCAGGTGTGCTGCAGTGTGCAGACTCTGATGTATTACAAAGACTTAATGAGATGGACAAAGCAGCAGAAGCTTATTTACTTAGCACAGACACCTCCAGTAAAATAAAGGCTTATGCAGATCTTTTAACCAAGAAATTGCTCTTTGAAAATGAACTCTGTGCTGAGTTAGATAGTCTAAGAAAGCAATTAATTGATAATGCAAGCACATTAGGAAACAAAAATGTAAATAATACTTACCTGGATAGTTCTGCGAATACTTTGGCCGACAGTACATTGCTAAAGGCAGAACTAGTTTTTGCTGGACAAAAGACAGATTGCTTTTTACCTTATAGGTTGCAAACCCTTGAAGAAAACCTCAAAAAAATGAAGTTGACCCTTCAAAAAAGGGAGCAAACATTACTGGAAATCATTAAGCTCTGTAAGGATTCAGAATTACATAAAGTTATTGAAGTGTTTTCTGAGAATATTGGCACACAGCAGGAATCACCAGGAAGAATAGTTTCAGGTATCAGCCAGCCAGAACTGGTACTGTCTATAAATCAAACAGAAGTGGAAAAAGACTGTATCATGTCACTTGAGGATGTAGGTGTACAGCTTAATGAAGATACCTGTGACTCTAGTAGGCACTATAAGTCCCCCATTCAAGTTCAACTTGCCCGTCATCTTAAGAAAGAAGCAGATCTCCTGCAGTGTTTATCTAGTAGTCTTCAGTCAGATTCTTCTGAAGATCTGAAGGTCATACAGTGTAATCTAATTGAGGTTTCCCAAGCCTTGTCTAGATATACCTGTGTAAAAAAACATGGGGATATTTCACCATTTCTGGTGAAAGAAGCAGTTAACCAAGCACAGATTTTGTGTGCTGTCCATCATTTGAGACTAGAGTATGAAAGGGAATTAGAGAGAGACAACGATGCATGGAAAGGTGTGGACATTACTTGCCATGAACAAATGGGGATTCTTTCTGCTATTCAAGAAAAATATGAAGATATACTGAAAAGAGAAAAACTTTATTACACTGAGGCTATCCAGAACCTTAAGAAGCAAAATGATGACCTTAAAGTACAAGCATCTCAACATATCAGTGAGTTGGACTTGAAGGAGGAGAGTCTCAAAGCAGTGAAGGAACAGTATAGGCTTGAGTTACAAGGGTTGAAAGCAACACATGAACGAGATATGTCAAAAAAGGAGGATGCTTTCAAAGAAAAAATGATAGACAGCCAAAACAGACTCGATGCTGCTTTGCAGCATCTTGAGAGCAAGGCAAAAAAACATACTGAGGAGAGCCAATGTTTGAAGGATATGTTCCACCGTAAATCACAAGAGTTACAGATTATGCTGGAAAAAGAAAAGCAGCAATTATGTAGCCTCCATGTACAAAACCTAAGAGAGCTTCTAGCTTTGTTTGACAACTGTGAGGACTCATCTGAGTCTCTATTTGACAGGTTTAAATCCAGTGGCAAAGATACTGCAGTAAAATGCAATACAAGCTGCGTAAATTGTGTGCAGGTTAACATGACAGAAGTGAGCCCTCTGCTTCTGCTTAGAGATCGAATTCAGGATCTTAAAGCTCAGATGAATGCAATGAAATGTGAGTTGGAACATAAACATATAGAAGATGAATCAGGTCTTAAGGACAAAGACCAGGAAGATTTGGAGAACTTAAAGGTTAAAAAAACTTTTATTTACTTTTAAATTGTTAAAGGAGCTGTGAGTTATCTTTGCTTAACATGACAACATGCAGTATTTATCAGGTTTGCATTGCAAAGTTAAAAATGAAAAAGCAACATTTATGGTGATGTCTGGTGTTCCTCATGAGAACATTGCAGAAAAGAAATCATTGTAAAAATATAAAATGCTGTTATTAGATAACTTTCACAGTATGTTGCCTGTTTTAGAAAGGGCATATTTACTTAGCTTGTTGGAATTATAATACACTGATGCATTTACTTCTTGAGGTCATCATAAGGAGCTATCAGCATTGGCGTGAGAACTTACTTGGGAACAAATCAGTAGACTTTGCATTACAGGTTCATAGGTAGGTATTAGGCCTATTGGCCCAAGGGCCTACGTAAGCATAGCCAACAAGGTTCCCTGGCTTACGCCACCCAAGAAAGTTATTTTCTTGTGCCACTGTCGAGCAGAGACACAGAAGTGATCCCCGGGGCGTATTTTCTATTTCCCATCCACTCATCAAGATTTTTCTTGAAGAGTGCTAATGAAGAATTTTGCTTGACATAGATGGGTAGCCTGTTCCAGAGTATGGGAAGTCTCTGGGACAGAAATTTATCCCTCCAGCATGTCCTGTTTATTGTGGTGACAAGGTTTAGGTCCCTAGAGCATGTAGCTTGGAGGGATTGGGATTTCTTTAGGTGTAGCATGTCGAACAGTCTTGGTTTGACATAGCTTTATATGTTAGACAGAGATCACCTCGGAGTAGGCGATATGCTACGGAGTAAAGCTGGAGTTTTGTGAGGCGCTCAATGTAGGGCATTTGTTTGAGGCCAGTAATCCTCTTTGTGAGGTACTACTGTGGTCTTTCCAGCTGCTGCAGATGTCTTGTGAGGTACATTCCAAAAGGAGCATTGTACTCTCTAATGGGTCTGAGTGTCGAGTGCAGGGGAACAATGACCTCTTTTTTCCTGGATAAGAACCCTTTTATGATGAGGTGTGCCACATAGAAGGACTTCCCGACTACTGTGGCGATGTGACTATCAAAGGAGAGACTACTGTCCACCTGGGTCCCAAGGTCTCTTATCAGACATTCGGTGTTAAGTAGATTGCTGCCTATGTGGTAGTTCATGGGTACCGAGTTTTTACCAAAGTGGATGACACTGCACTTTTTGGCATTGAGCTTGAGGCCATAGCTCTGACATCAGGCATCTGTCTCAGCGAGGCCCTTCTGTAGGATGTCCACATCATTTGGGGACTTGACTATGGCTCCTAGTTTGCACTAATTTGCGAACTTCGTTAGCCAGAGGCCTTCTGTGTTAGCCTGTACTTCAGAGAAGTAGATACCAAACAGGAGAGGTCCCAGGACAGAACGCTGTGGTACTCCACTTGTCATTGCTTTGAGGTCAGATTTGGAGTCTGCAACTTTAACAGTGTGGGTTCTGTCAGTGTGCCAGTTGGCAACCCATCTTGTGACGTAGGGATTTATACCTAGTTTAGCTATAATTCCAGAATGGGGGATGGTGCCAAAAGCCTTGGCGAGGTCAAGATAGGCTGTGTGAACCACCTTACCCTCATCTACGGCTTCGGTGACTGCCTCAAAGAAGACGATCAGGTTCAGGAGGCATGATCTGCCTTTCACAAACCCGAACTGGGTGGGATTCAGAGTTTGGTGGTTACCAATGTCTTTGTTTATGAGTTACATGATGATACGTTCCATGGCCTTGCAGACCAGGCTTGCCAGGCTAATAGGTCGATAATTCCCAGGATCAGTGGTGGCTCCCCCTTTGTGGAGTGGGATAACTGTTGCTGTGAGCTATTCAGTGGGCACAAAGCCTGATGCTAGGCTATTATTGAACATGGTGCTTAAGTGGGGACCTAGTTCGTTCTGAAGTACATGTAAAACGCAGCCTGGGATGTTGTCCGGTCCCATGGATGCTGTGTTTTTGGCTTTAGAGAGTGCAGCTTTTACCTAAGTAGTTGTGATTACAAGGACTTTGCATTCTTCCTGTATAGATATGGGCCTTTTAGGAGGTGGGGGGGGGGGTAAAATTAGCACTGAACCTATCTGCCAGGATATTGGCAATATCAGTAGGTTCTGTAATTTTCTTGCCTTTGTGCTGTAACTCAGAGCAGATCTAGGTGTTGCCATCGAGATTCTTGACATAGCTATAGAATGTTTTGTAGTTGTCCTTAGAATTAGTGGCAATTTTGTTTTCGTAGCTAGCTTTGAAGGATCTTATAAGGGATCTCAGCTTCTTACTGAGGCTGACCAGGGAGCTCATGGGATTGTACTCTCCCTCTTGCAACAGTTTCTTCCTTCTGTTGTACAGTTTGTTTATGGCAGGGGACCACCAGATTGGCTTCCTTTTTTTGGAGGATAGCGTCTTGGTTCTATTTGGAATAGCACGATCCATGCACTCATGTAAGTGCTTTTGTGTAGGATTCAGCAGTTGTAACTGTATTGTCCATCTGCATGGGTGTCATGAAGTTAACCACTTCTGTGTTAAGAAGCATGAAGTTGGCTTTGGAGACATTTTTTACCGTGGTTTCTTAATGGGGGGTGGGATGTGTATGTCAAGGGTGATTAGCTTATGGT